>NW_021604563.1:11157718-11161897 GCF_004785775.1 Grammomys surdaster
TATATATATATATATATATATATATATATATATATATATATATATATGTTGCAAGGTATCACCAGTTCAAGACTTTCTAGGATTTAGAGTCTCTTTTGAGGAATTGGTTGTAATTATGATAGGTGTGCTTTTGCATGTTACCTGGCCTTTTTCCCTGGCCACTTTTAATATTCTCTCTTTGTTCTGTAGACTTTGTGTTTTATTATTATATGCTAGGAGAATTTGCTTTTCTGGTCTAGTCTAATTGGCATTCTATAAGCTTATTGGATGTGTATAGGCATCTTTTTCCTTAAGTTTGGAAAGTTTTATTCTCAAAGTTTATTTTGTTAAGAATGTTTTCTGGGCCTTGAATCTGGAATAATTCTTCTATTCATATTATTTCTAGTTTAAATCTTTTCATGTTATCCCAGATTCCCTGTAGATTTTGTCTAAAGATTTTTTTAGATTTCATATTTTCTTTGACTGATGTAATAGTTTCTTCTATTATGTATTCTATAGCTGAGATTTTATCTTCTATCTCCTGTATTTTGTTGGTGATACTTGAGTTGGTTTTCCCTGTTCTATTTCCTGAATTTTTCACCTCAAGGATTTCCACAATGTGGGTGTGTGTGTGTATGTTTTTTTTTTTAATTCTCCTATTTCTCTTTCAGTTCTTAAACAGTTTTATTTCCTTTTCCTGTTCAATTTAATTTTCTTGTATGTCTTTCTATTCTAGTATATCCATTGCACAATTACCTCTGTTAATATGTTCTACAAACACCCTTCTAGGCATTCTCAGAGATAATATTAACTATATATTGGTGACGTCTTAGATTAGGAAAGTTGACACATATTAACCTCTTTTCATGGGCTTCTAATGGTTTTTATCTGCTACATCTGGGCATTCCAGAGATTGACTACAAGATGCCAAAAAACTTATCAGTTATGGCTCTATTTTGAGGAGGAAAAACAATAATAATATCTTTTCTCTTAAAACTGATTCTGCAGGAAATATTTAATACAAATGTCTATATAACTCAGATATAAATACTCTTTCATTTACACTTTAGTGGTAGAACAGCATCTGAGGCAATGACAAGTAAGAAGCTAAGAGTCAGTCAATATAAAATTCTTAGAAAAGAACTGAAAGAGAGAATGCATTACCATGTTAGACTCCTGTAAGTCAAGGTGGTAGATTTACTTATGAATACATGATATTCCTGTGTTACACTAGAAAAGCAATGACAAAATATATCTAGGCCTTTATGTTGCACTTTTATATTACTGACATGATTTTCTTCATTAATTCATAGTAAATACCTCTTGTTGTGTCTAATTACCTCTGGATAAAAGAGAAAATTCCATCAGTGACAGATAGATAGATAGATAGATAGATAGATAGATAGATAGAGATATAGACATAGATATATATATATATATATATATATAGATATATAGATATATAGATATATAGATATATAGATATATAGATATATAGATATATATACATTAAGCCACTTTTATTGAAGGGAAGGTTTCATTAGAAAAGGGAAGAAGAACACATTGATGGTGACAAATGCATTTTGTACATTAACTGTAATGTTTGTGATATAATACAGAATTTCACAAATGTTTCAAATTATCTCTCCATATTTCAAAAAGGGACAAGCAGATATACATGACCCTTGGGGCATCATTCACAACTTAATCTTAAACAAAATATATAGAACATTGTATTATAAAATATCATATTAAATCCTCCATCAAGTGTGTATGTTATATATATTAAAATAATTTACAATTTTGGGGAAGACATCACAAAATTAAACCTATAAATCTAAATATAGAAATTATACTTTCAGAGCAAAATGTAATACAACTCAAAAGTTAAACATGAAATTACACAAATGCTGTAAAGTTTAAAAATGTCTAAATATTTAGTTTGTCCAAGATTTCTCAAAAGATTTCTAAAAAGAGATAAAATTGGAGTTTATAGACAAATGTGTGTATTTGTTATATTTAGCTAAATTAGTATTTGCAGAAATTTTATAGAATATTTAAATCCCTATATTAAAGTTTGGATCAGAAATTTATGCTCCAAACTTCTATGATCCTAAATTGGAAAATACAATAAATTAAAATCAACTAGAAAATGTATCCAATTTTATGGTCCTCATAACCCCTTTTCTTCTTTTCTCTTCTTCTTCTTGATTATGAGAGAACATTTAGTCACACATAGTACTCTGTGGATTTGATTTTCTTCATTACAAGAGCGGGAGTAACTTCTGCTCTCTTTACCCTATATTACTTGATTGCCTGAGACATCATAGAAACATTCTTAGAAGTATGAACTGGTTTTTACATTACTGGCTGTCTAGTTGTAGTTTTAGACCATGAAATTCTACTGACTCTTTGATATCCTCTCACTTATGGTACCCATTCTATGATCCAAGCCTTGTTCTTACAGACCATGATACCACTTCTTATTAGCTGTTGAAAGGGTGACAAGTCATATTGTTCTATCCTTTTCCCCTTCAAAAATGTAACTTCTTAGATCTGAACTCTGAAAGGATTTTTTCAGCTTTCCCCTCATTATTGTTGTGGGCACCTGGAAATATAACACAAGAGATGAGAAAGGCATTGTGTTGGAGAAAGATCAGAGGTGGGTGAAAACATGATAATCATGGGATGCCATGTGGTTTGTAAGGAAAGGGTTGGAGTCAAAAGACAAGGAGTCAACAGGAACAAGTAGAAGAACTTGGATGAATTGTCTCATCTTGAATGTGTGCTTGGGTTTACAAGGGCCCTTCTTTTCTTCTCTCTTTGTGGGTTCTAGTTGGTCATTCATTATCTGTGTTACATGTTTGTCTTTTTGTGGCCATCTTTACAATTAAATACTAAACTGCATTAGCCCCTAGTTTCTGTTCCTAATTTCTCTTCAGAGGGATTCACTTCTTATATAATTTGGACAATAAACAACTATCCTATCTGGGCAAGCTTTAAAACTCAGAAACTACAATCTTAACTAATTGTGGGTAGTAGGAAATGTGGCCTGATTGGAGAAGAGGGAATTTTGTTCCCATTCATAAGTATTCTTCTAAAATAACTCACTCTACATACTAACTCTGGTGGGTCACATGGCAAGTAGAAAATAGTTGATCACCCTCTCTCATTGACAATTGTTTGGTGAATTTTGTTCTCTCACTCCATCTTACTTCCACAGTATTTGAATATCTTGCCTGCAATCCATCTATCAGAATGTGGTTATATTTCAGATTCTTTCTTGTGATATAAATCATTCTGCTTCCCTTCTGATATTTTTCTCAGCTTTTTAAAATTAATATTACCAGGAAATATTTCCATGGTTTCCCCAATTGACTAAAGATATGTCTTTGGTTTGAAAATCTGAAACCATAGCCTTTAGACTGTCATAAGGAAGTGAACAGTTTATATCACTCTCTTTTTCTTCTAATCTGAAGGGTCTACTTATAAAGAAAAATAAAATACAAATGTTCATGCAAAAGCTAAAGAGGATGTTTTTTTATGTATGGAGGATGCTGTTTAAGATTGATTAATACACAAGAGGATAGGGATATCTAGCATTGTTCTGCTTGTCCCTGAGTTACAAATTCTACAAAAAAGCCTGCCAGTTGGAATGGAAGAAGGAAATCTATATTTCCTTATAAAAAATATGATATTATAAACAGAAAATATGTAAGTTAAATGATTCTATTTAGAAATGTTATGGAATACAAAGTATACGTGTAATTTTACCATGACTATCAGTAGTTTGAAGTTAAAGTAAAGTGGTAAAATTTGAAATACGCTTAGAAAAACATTATTAAAAATTAGCCATGCAAAATATGCAGATTTGTATATCAAAAATGCCAAAGTATCAGATTGATTTGTAGTGTATATTTAAACATCAATTGAAAAGTTGTTCATTACTCAGAATATTAGAGGACGTTATACAGATTGCCTAAGAATAAAATGATAAAAGCAGTGCAACCCAAATAAAATTTTCAGAAGCATTTCAGTAGAAATTGGAATATTAGTTAAATTTTTCCATATAAAAATAGAAAAGATCGAGGGAAAATAGATGAAGCTTTTTTGAAAGTGCAAAGTTAGATTAATTAGTCCATGTTATATTAGTATTTCTATAGAAACTGTAACACAAATAGTGGATTAACTTTAGAAGAA
>NW_021604563.1:11162297-11238503 GCF_004785775.1 Grammomys surdaster
ATACACACACACACACACATATATATATATATATATATATATATATATATATACATATTCTGTATTATGCTGATTTAGACACAGTTACATTCCTAACGGACTATTGATGGATTATATGATAGCTTTGAAAAGATAAACAAGATTAGCAAACCCTAAGCTATACCAACAAAAACAAAGAGACACACAATTTGTCAAGGTGCAGAGAATAATAGACTATAAAATTCTCATTCCTAAATGTGACATTCATATCACATCCCCTACTCCAATATTCACAGATGATTGTGGAAGAGGAAGTAGAAGCCAAATAAAAGCCACAACTGATGACTACAGAAAAATAATGTTCCTGGACAGAGCAGGGCTATTGCACATAGGAAGTCAAAGAGTTTGTGACAGTATTCACAATATTTGAGATGGACAAAATTTTAGTATCACAGATAAAATGGGCATGAAGTCTCATTCTTAGCTCAAAAGGTACTGACAATTTAGAGCTTCTGGAAGAGGCAATATCAGTTTTCATTATTGGTTTCAGTTGTGACCACATGTTAAAGAGTCCATATTATGTAGCACAATTTAGACTTGATGGGTTTAAAGGAAAGTGGACACCACCTTGTTTAAAGGAAAGAGGACACCAACTTGAGTAGGTAGGAAATGGGGAATATGTCTTGGTGGAGTTGTGAATTTGATCAAATCCTGCATGAAATAGTCAAAGCACTAATAAAAGTGAAAAACTAAAATATCATCTAAAATGAAAGACATAATGGATAAATAATAGTAAGGGATTGTAGGAAGCCGCGTTTGTGCTGGCAGAGTCCGCCATTGCAAGATGGCGCTGGCTTCCGGGATTCTTCCTAGTAAACAAGTAAATTGTGCATGTGCTATGGTAAAAGCCCGCCAAAGTTAAAGCCCAGCCCACGGCGTTTTGGCACGCAACGAGTAAGCAGCCAATCAGAGGTGAATACACTGCTCTAAGGGTATATAAGCAGTGCTTTCCCGGGCCTGGGGGTCTTCCACCATTTTGTTTTTGGAATAAACGTGTTCCTGCGGAAGGATCCTGATGTGTGTCCGCGTGCGTTCTTGCTGGCAAGACGATTACACACACGTCACAAGGGATTAAAAGAAGAACATCAACATCATCATCCATAATGGAGATTTAAAAAATTTACAAAGAGATGTTATCTCACCCCAGTAAGAACTGCCAAGGTTATTAAAACCAAATGACACTGTATCCTGTTCAAGGACGCTGTGAAAAGGGGCACTTATTCATTGTTGGTAAGAATGAAAACTGGTGCAACCACTATAGAAATCAGTATGTCAGTTCCTAAGCAAGCTGATAATCTACCTTAAAATTTAGGCTTATTCCACTTGGCTATGTACCCGAAGGTCTCTAACTAATGTTATAGAGACATTTGTTCAATATGCTCATTCTTGTTAAATTCATAACGCCAGAGACTAAATGCTACAGAGATATCAATCAACTGGCATAAGGATAATGACATGTGGCACATTTACACAAGGAAATATAGTTCACCAGATAAGTAAAATGAAAATATGAAGTTCACAGTTAAACAAATAAATTTAGAAAAAAAAATCATCCTTAGTGAAGTAGTATGAATTCCAAAATATAAACACGGTGTTTTTCCTTATACATGGATATTTGCTTTTGATATGTGCCCTGCACTCTGAATAACCATAGTGGTTAAGTACTGAGTAAAGTTCCAGGGAGAATGAAATGGTCTTCCAAGCAAAACTAAATAGAACATAGTATTGTGAAGACATTAAGAGGCAATCAGAATAGGGGAATTAAATAGGGACAGGAAGGGGAAAGCAAGAAAAAGGAGGGAATGTAATGAGAAGCACCTAACACAAAAGTACACTGGAAATCAATATGGAAATATACTCCTGTAGAAACTTTCTAAAATATATGCTTATAGAAAGTGATTCAAATAAAGTGACTAAATGTTAAGAGTGTGCCAAGTAGACATGTATGTAAGCAAGTAAAACCTTTAATGCTAGGAATGGATAATATCTTGATTCTAAGTAGTTGACTGAAAGGGTCTCATGAAATCCCATAAATACTACAGACTATTATTCTACACAGCCTGATGGTAAAGGCCTATTGCTATAAGCAAGTGTATTGTTTCACTGAGTCCAGAGAAGTTAAGTTGGAACCTAACAAGAAGCTTCAACTATACTGACTTTAATGCACTTGTTCTATATTATTTTTGAGATTTTTTTATTATAAATTTGCTTTATTTACATTTCAAATGTTATCTACTTTCCTGGGTTTCCCTTCTGAAAACCTCCATCCTAGTCCTGTTCCCCCTGCTCACCAGCCCACCCACTCCCGCTTCCCAGTCCTGGCATCTCTCTATACTGTGGTATCACACCTTCAGAGGACCAAGGGCCTTTCCTCCCATTGATGTCCAACAAGGCCATCCTCTGCTACATATGTGACTGGAGCCATGGGTCACTCTATGTGTGATCTTTGGTTGGTGGTTTACTTTACTTTTTAAAAACATCAACTGCTCTCATCTCATGCTATATGTTTCATGTATAATTCCCACAGTCAATATTTTATTTAAGACTGATTAGTTCTTCATTTGTTTGGTAGGCTTTTTGCTAATGTAATTGATACTTATGGACCCTCTTAGTTTACAGAAAAAGTTAATTTCATATACTCATAGTCAATATGTACAATAATTGAGAAAAATAAAAACAAATAAATATAGGATATTGTAGAATTCTGCTATACTATAAAAAGAGCATATAATTTTTCCAAACCACAAGATGACAAAATGCAGAGGCCTGAGATGACGACACTCAGCAGCATTAGAGGAAAGAAATCCCCTCCAAATGTGGTATGGAGAGATCTAGAGGGAGAGTTTGCAGAGAGATAAAAAGATAGACACAGATTTTTAGATAGAATGAGCAAGAGAATGAGAAGAGACCAGAAGATTAGAACAAATTACCAGAGTTCATTTGAAGACAAGCAGAGCAATTCAGTGAGAAGCCAAGAGAAACTGGTTTCAATCAGTCAGCTTGGAGAGGAGATTGAGCCAGAATAACTGAGTTGAATCAGACAAGAATAATTCAGGAAAAAGAAGAAAAGATGAGTATATTCAGAAGTGAGTCTCAGAAACTAAAAACATTCTAGGCCTAGATTAGATTGTACAGGGGCAGGAACAACAGCCTAGCCTCCAAGAGGACACTACTTCTCTTTGGATTTTATTTAAATGAAGCTTTCGCATACACTTTAAATCTGACAGTGTTAGGCTTTCTATAGGTGGACCAGTTGTTGTTAGCATCCCTGTTACATATTGTACAAGTTATCGAAGATTGATATTTAGCTTTCCCTAGCCTCAAAATTAATGAATGGAAGTCTCACAGGGTCAAATGCAAGGAAGAGAATAAATCCTCACTATCAATTTGAATGGATTTAGAGGTGCCTAGGAATCACCTCTGTATATGTCCCTGATGTTTCTACAATATTTTTGGAAAGTGTGGAGACTGTACCTAAATGTGGACATTCCTATCTAATGGGTTGAAATCTTGAACCAAAAAAGGAAAAAACAATAAGAAAGAATACCAGTTAAGAAATAGCATTTAAGTCAATTTCCTAAATATAGTCAGAATGTGACCAGTAAACATACTTCTATACCATGGTATCATCACAATAATGTGCTTACCCATGAAGCCTTAGCCAAAATAACTCTTCCATTTACAAGTTGTTTGCACTAAATATTGTGTCATAGCCATAGTAAAATTGCCAAAGACAGAAAATTGTGTGCTAAGATGTAAGGTTATTGCTATACTAATCTTATATAGTTTCTAGATATTTTTAATTGTTTGAGAAATGTCGAAGACTTTGGATGTGTAGGATATATAATTCCTAAATGTTCTAGTTAGGCTATTTTTAGGAGATTTTGAGAGACAAGAATGTTTAAAGAAATGAAGATACTAAAAGCCCAGCTGACAAAGTTTGAAAAGGGAGCAAGGATTCTACTGTGGGCTTGGTTAGTGGAGTTTATATTAATTTAATGAAACTGGCTGTATTATGACTGTGTTGTAAAAATGTGTGTATATCTAACATCTGTGAGAATTAAGATGTTTCTGTATCGATGCCTTCATATTAAAATTTTAAATATGACATAATTTTACATATATTGAATATAATTTATATTCTGCATTCTCATTAGTGTTGTGTATTCATCAATATTCACTAGAATAACAAACTGTACCTAATAAATGATGTACTACATTTGTAAGAACAATAGTGGGAAGAAATCTCTTAATACATATCCTCAGAAAAGATTTCTGAAATAGAAACAGATATAATCAATATAAGTCACACCTTTAAAACTTTAACAGTGATTTTTATAAATGGTAATTCTTTTTGCATTTTTAGTAACAGACCAGCTTACTAATATCACTAATTCATTAACAACCTTCATATATGTTTTAACTAAAACCCAACTCTAGTTTAATCAGCTTCCTTCATGCATGATACATAATCCACTCTATAGTAAATCAAAAGAATTTTATATCAAGTCAATAATCATATAATTATAATTGGAAGATTTTAGCCACTCTGGTAGTCTTAAAGAATGTAGTTTGTAGTGGTATCATAGAACAAATTAATTGCAATTATTTACATAACATTGGCTACTAGTATGGATCCATAAGGCTAATGTATGTTCTTTAAAAATAATACACTGAAACTTGGGGAAAAAGCTCAGCAGCTAATTGGATCTGGTTTCAATTCCACATGACAGCTCAGAGACCCTGTATATCCAATTCTAGGAAATCCTACACAATCTTCTGGTCTCTGTAGAAAACAGACATGTATGCAATATACTTATATGTTGGAAAAACACTCATAAACATAAATAAATCTAATACATCTATAAAAAGAAAGATAATGGACTTGGTTAAATTCATTGAGCTGATATGAATGGTTTATTTTCATCAAATTAACCAAAAGGCAAAATTAGTATTATAATATTAATAATATTAAAGCATATTAAACATTTGATCAAAGAATCATAAAACTTTAGAGTCATGTATATATACATATATATATATAACATTTTAAATATAATATTAATTTTAGTAGCAGTTCATTCTGGTCACATTTTACTATGTCACATGGAAATAAAAAAGAAAATAGTTAATTTAAATGATATTTAAAGTAATTAATTTTTGCAAACATCAATAAAGAGAAAAATCTGTTTAATATGAGGATTCATAGATTATATAAAATTATAATTTAAGCATAGAAGTTAAAATATTTATTTTTCAATTATTCAGTCTTATCATATTTTAAGAAAATTCATACTAAACATATGTTTGAAGTGATTGTGTGTGATACGTGTGTTATAAGGGTGTTGGTGTAAATATTGATATGTATTTAGAACATTCACAGATGAATAAAGGGTGCCTTTGTTTCACAAATTCCATCATAATTTTTTGAGATAAGATATCTTACTTTATTTGAATCTCATAGATTTAGATAGACAAATTGAACAGTTAGCTCCCAACTCTCACCTGTCTCTGTCTTTGAACACTAAAGTTATGGACATTCAACATGTCTACCTTTTTTACATGTAAGCTAGAATTTAAGCCATGTCATCAAAACTAGTGGATAATGTTATCTCCTTAAGACCTGGCTCACCATCCATGGACTTATCCCTTAATTCAACAACAAAACATACTATGGACATTTCTTTTTTTTTATCTGGGAAAGGGCATATAAATGTCAAACTAAAAGAAATTAAATCTTCTTGTAAAAATGTGTAGTCTACCTGCATGTAGAAAATTACCATGTATTTTAAATGTGGTTGAATTCATTCCAACAGAGATCTATAATTATATTGCATAAACTAATTTTTGCATGGCATTTCTAACCTGGTTTGTTCTCATCATATATGGGTTTTGAAACTTTAAAGTCTTTATCAAAGGAATCATCATGTGTTGGCTGACATTTCTAGCTTCATTCTTAGCATCATAATCATTTAACTTTTAAAAATCTCACTAAAATGTAAACAGTTTATTGCTATAACAATCTTCTAGTTCAAATTTATTTTCAAAGATTTTAGTGCTTTGCTTTTTTACTTTTCAAAAACTCTATTAGATGGTATAAATTTAAAAATAAGAAAACACAATACCTCAAAGCTTTCAAGATCAAAATTAACATGCAGAAGCAATAGTGATATTACTTATCCAAAAAGAAAGTATATCTAGGAGTAAATTTAACAAGAATTCTAAAACAAACAAACAAACAAACAAACACCAAAATCCAGAAATGTATACATTTGCTTAAATGATCAGATGCTAATCTAAACAATAGTTACTTTGGTGTTTTTAGATAAATAATAGTTACCAGATACGTACACTTAATTCTGTGAGGCTTACTTTTCTTTTTTCTATTTTTCTTTATTTTTTAAATTAATTTATTTATATTCTTTAATTCTTTTTTTTAATTCCAGACTTCATCTTCCTCCTGGTTGGCCCCCAAATGCTATCCATTGCATTCTTTTCCTCTCTAGTCTCCAGAGGATGTTCCGACTTCCCCTACCCCATCAGGCCTCCCAACTCCCTGGTGCCTCAAGTCTCTCAAGTATTAGGTGCATCTTTTCCCATTGAGGCCAGACCAGGCAGTCCTCTACTGTATATGTGTCTAGAGCTTCATATCAGCTGTTATGTGCTTCCTGGTTGGTGGCACAGTGTTTGAGAGATCTCGAGCATCCAGCACAGTTGATACTCTCTCGTCTTCCCATTGAGTTGCCCTCCTTCCCAGCTTCTTTGAGCTTTTCCCCAATTCAACCACAGAAGTCTCTGGTTTCCTTCTATTGTTTGCATACTAGCATCTACATCTTGCTCTTTCAGCTACTTATTTGGTGTCTCAGAGGACAGCCATGTTACCCTCCTGTGTATAAGCACACCATTGCATCAGTAACAGTGTCAGGCCCCAGAACACCTCTTAAGCTAGATCCCAATTTGGGCTTGTCACTGGACCACCTTTCTCTCAGGTTTTTCTCCATTTATGTCCCTGCAGTTCCTTCAGACAGGAACAATTCCAGGTCAGAGCTTCTGACTGTGGGATGGCAACTGCATCCCTTCACGTGATGTCCTGTCCCTCCATTGGAGGTAGACTTTACAAGTTCCTTCTCCCCCTGTAGGAAATTTCATCTACGTTCTCTCCTTTTGAGTCCTGAGAACCTCTCACCTCCCAGGCTTTGGGAACATAATAGAGGGTCCCCCCACCTCTTAACACATGAGGTTGCTTACTTCCATTCTTTCTGCTGGCCCTCAGGGCTTCAGGCCTGTCCCCCAATACCTGATCATGTTCTAGCTTTCCATTTCATGACCTCTTTCCCACCAAGGTGGCTCCCTCCCCGTGGGCTCCTGTGATTCTTTTCTTCTCCTTCCCAGGTAGGATTGAGGCATTCTCACATGGTTCTTTGGCTTGTTAACCTTCTTGAGTCCTGTGGGCTGTGATCTGGGTATTCTGCATATTTTGGCTAATATCCAGTAATTACTGAGTACACCCAATGCATATACTTTGATGTCTGAGTTACTTCACTCAGGATGATATTTTCTAGTTGTATCCATCTGCAGGCAAAACTCAGATGTCCTTGTACTTAACAGCTGAGAAGAATTCCATTGTGTAAATGAACCACATTTTCTGTATCCATTCTTTCATTTTGGGACAGCAAGGTTGTTTCCAGTTTCTATCACAAATAAGTCTGCTATGAACATAGTAGAACACATATCCCAGCAGCATGATGGGGCATCTTTAGGTATATGTCTAAGAGTTGTATAGCTGGATCTTCAGGTAGATCAATTTTTAATTTTTTGAGGGACCTCCAGATTGATTTCCAGAGTAGCTGTACTAGTGTGCAACCCCACCAGCAATGGAGAAGTGTTCATCAATCTCCACATCCTCAGCATCATATGAACTATATTTTCTTTACTAATTTATATAACCATAGATATATAGGCTGACTGTATTTCCTCATTATTATGAATAGAGAAGCAATAGACATAAATGAACAAGTATTGCTTTACTAGGATAGAGGCCACTGTGCATATGCTCGAGTGGTATAGCTAAGTCATATAACATACAACTTTCATCCTGTTGATAATACTTCACGCTGACTTCCATAAGAGCTGCACAAATTTAAAATCTCACAAATACTGAATAAGGGATTCCTTTTCCCCATACTCTATCCATCACTGTGCCCTTCTCCAGCCTTGAGCAATCCAGAAAGAATTTGACCTTGCTACAATAGGACCTAGTTGGAGTTATCTGCCCTAGACACATGTGCAAATTCCTACAGGAGCTTAGAAGAATAGACTGCCCACTGACTTTGACTTATAACACAAACCCTGGCTGAAACAAAGAATAGGTTAAGTGGGGCTTTCTCTCGATATATACAAGAGCTGAATATTAAACTTTGAGCCTTTACCAGAGAACTTTGTCTTGGCTCAATGTTTCTTTTGCTCCTTTGTCTCCTTTTCATTTCCAGCCCTTCTTCCATGTGACCCCAGTTTGTCCATGGCCGGTGGCAGTTATAGGTGACACTGGAATGAGGGACCTGAAAAAGGGGGTGGGAAGAATCGTATCCCACATGTGATAAGAAATGAACAGCATTGATGCTAGCACTAGTTTATCTTATGGAGGCTGTGTTTCAGGAGGTGGATTAATGGGATGCAGATAGGCTGAATTGGTGTTGATCAGATGCTGACTTCACCTAATGAATGACAGTGAAATTTAGAGCTGAAGGAATCACAGGTCTGCGTCCGCAGCCTAAGAGCTGCCTCAGGTGAGAGGAACAGGGTAAGGAGGAATTGGGGATGTAAAGAAAGCAGGGCACTGAGGAGTAACTATCAGTAGCTGCTGCTGCACCTCCTAAAGAAGGGGATAAGTGTTACACCTTGAATATGAGAGAGAAAAAGGGTTTCAGAAAAGCAGTTGTCCCCTGTCTGGGACATCACAGCAAAAGAGAAGGAAAAAGCTAGTTTAGAACTCTCCTAGCTACAGAAAGAAATCCAGAGATGTCCTGCTTTCTCTCTGACTCCTACTGGAGAAATCCTGAATTCTGTCTATTTTCTGTCTTTGGTGTGCTAATTGTCTGTTTTTGTTTCGTTATTTGAATGATTTTTGTTCTATGTTTCATGTTCAAAAAAATGGTTAAAACCTTATCTGCTGGCTATCTACCCCTTGGTGTAGTTTAACTTGTTTAAAAGGTAGTCTTAATGTGCACAGCAGAAACTGATGTTACTCTGCACCTGTAGCTAGGAGTTAAACAAAGCTGGAGAAGCATTTCCTGGAACTGATTGTCTGCATAAGCTGCTCTTAAAGTGGCCAGCAGATTTTTGGCTTCTATAATAAGGAAGTTGATGGCTGTTTTTCTTAGAAAAATCTCTGTGACAGTGATTATTTGGTTCAGCAAGTGACAAGGTGCTTTTCTCTTAAAATTACTGCTGGGAAAAGTAAGAAAATTTTGTCTGGTTTAAGAATATAAGATGTGTATCTATTTCATTTTGTTTCTGGCTGGTTTTAAAAGTATAAATATATTCTGCATGTCTTGGTTATAGATTATTGGCTTGAACGTTATTTGGTAGGATTAAAATTTGTAACACTGCTAACAGAAAGTTCGCATAAAATTGGTAACTCAGGGTTGGATTCATTCAGACAAGAACCCACGCACGGCATGATCCAACCAAGGAAAACAGGTCTCCAAAGATCCTAGAAACCAGTTGTATAAAGGATAGAATTTAAAATAATGTCTCTTTAATGAGGTATTAAAAGCTGCACTGTCATGCATTTTGTATATAAGAATTGGCACCCAAATTTTGTGACATGAAAGTAATGCTCTTGGTATTGATTTTAAAGAAAATGGATTGTTTAAAACTGAGTTTTCTTTCCAAAGTTATAATAGCTCTGGTGTTACAAAGAAACTTAAACATATAGTTGAATTGGCATTTTTTTGCAGTTCAATTGCAGGCTCAGAATTTTTTATTTAAACGCATGTTTATAGTTGAGAAGAGGATCAAGCAGGTGGAGATGATTACAAGAGTAATAAAAGAATTCAAAACAGCTGTAGCACAATACAGGCCTGCTGCCCTTTTTATGCAAGTTTTGTTGGATAGAGTGGTAGAAGCAAACACCCCCCCCCAAGATTGGAAAACTATATGTAAAGCCATTCGGGAGGAGGGAGGAGATTAGTTACTTTGGAGCTCTGAATGGTGCAAAACAAATAAGAAAACCCCATGATGAATGCTCAGGCAAGTAACACAAATTGGGATATTATCATGTTTCTGGAAGAGGGCCAATAAGAAGGTAATGCTAATCAGATTGGGCTACCTGCAGGAGTGTATTTTTAGATTGCAATAGCTGCCCTTTGTGCTTGGAGTCTATTATTGACTACAGGATCTGATATTAAATGAAGGCCCTGATAAATTGTTTCAGGAATTTGTGGATAGGCTGATAAAAGCAGCTGGTAGAATTTTTGGAGACTCTCAGGCAGGAATCTGACATTGAGATATGACAAGGAAGTAAGTTCAAGCAGGAATCTAATTTTAGTGTAAAACTTGGATGTAATTTCAGTCACCAATCTAAATCTTAGGCTAGAACAAAGAAGGAGGCTTCAGGCATGAATATGACTTGGGCTAGGATTAGGGGGTAAGTAGGCTCAGATATTTTGGTCATCCAGATAAGCCCTTAGAAACAGCGATCATGGGAGTAATCAAGGGCCTTTTTGTTGCCTTGCTTATTCCTATTGGAAGCAAGAGTCAGCCTCAGACCCCAAGGCATTCATGACCCACAGCTTATGGGTCAGGAGTTATAGATAATATTTATGTGAGAGAGATTAAAATTATGGCTGCTTCTACCCATGACATTATAACTGTACCTGCTAACAAAAGAATTGCTCAACTTGTCTTAGTTCCCTTGTATCTGCTACCTTCTAAATGCATTAAGAGTAAGAGAGAACAATATGACTTTGGTTCCTCAGATGTGTACTTGGTTCAGTCTTTTACTAATAAGAGCCCTAACCTCAAACTGATAATTGAAGGTAAAAATTTTGAAGGATCAATAGTTACTGGAGCTGATGTAACAACTATTAGAGAAAAAGATTGACCTTCAACTTGGCCTTTATCTGATAATCTCACTCACCATCAGGGTATTGGTTATGCCAATAACCCAAAACAGAGTTCTAAACTTCTAAGAAGAGAGCAATTAAGGAGAAATTCAACCCTATGTCATGTCGCATTTGCCTGTTACCCTCTGCAGAAGAGATCTCTTGTCACAGATGGATCTTGTCACAGATGTGCAGCTCTAATGAAGTGGTGAATAAACAAATGCTAAGATAATTTCTGACTGGTCAAGGGCTAAGGAAATGAAGGACAAGGCATTAGGCCATTTGAAAGGCCTAAGACTCTTTTTAACAGTAGAGGCTTGACATATTTTCCATAATGGCCACTATCTTACCTGCATCCCATGCTGATAAATTCAATGGCTTAAAAATGTTCCAGTGTGGGTTGATCAGTGGTTTTTACCTAGAGAAAAATAATCCCTTTTATATTAGTCATATACGAGCTCATTCTGGTCTTCCTGGACTTTAGCTGCAGGCAATGATGACATTGACAGAGCTTTCTTAAGAGAAGCCTTAATTTGCAATCCTGTTGCATTGGTTAGATGTGATCATAATAAATTTCATCTCTCTAGTCATACCTTAAGGCTCCGACAAAAAATCATGAAGGAGCAGGCTAGAATGATTTAAAAACAGGGCCCTGTCTTACATTACCTCCAGTACCTCATTTAGGGATTAATTCAAGAGGTCTTATGCCCAATCATATTTGGCAAATGGATATAACTCATTATGCAAAATTTGAAAAATTGAAATATATACATGTCTGCATTGATACTTGTTCAAGATTCCTCTTTGCTTCTCTACACACTGGAGAAGCTTCTAGAAATATAACTGATCATTGCTTACAAGCCGTTAATGCTATGGGATTACTTAAAATCATCAAGACAGATAAAGGGCCTGCTTATACTGGAAACAACTTTACCTCATTTTGTAAGGATTTTGGTACTGAATGTAAAACTAGAATTCCTTAAAATCCAATGGAACAAGGAATTGTTGAGCGTGCATATTGCACTCTGAGAAATTGGCTTTTAAAAACAAAAGAGGGGAAATTATACCCTTCAAGGTTGCCAAAAGTTCTCCTTGTTTTTGTCTCATTTGTTTTAATTTTTTATTGCAAACTGATGTCAAAGTTTTGCAAACTGCAATGGATGGCCTCTGGTATCTAGTCACTTCCAGCTCATATGCCAGAGTTAAATGGAGAGACCCCTAACTAATACTTGGAATGGTCTTGACCATGTTTTAATTTAGGGCCAAGGTTCTGTCTGTGTTTTTTCACAAAAACAAAACAGATCTCGATGGCTACCTGAAAGATAGGTCTGTCAATTGAACATGGATTGTATCTTGAACCAAATGATTATGATACTAATGATGAAGATGGCTCAGAATCCTTGTCAGCCAGCTGAATTAACGTGGAGTGTATTCTCCACTCTTATCGGAGAGCAAGTGTTTTTTATCAATATTCAAAGCCACCCACCAACCATATACCTGCTGGACAGACTTTGTGTTTGATCTTTACTAATTAGCAGTGGGATTAGACACCTGGAACATTCCTGCTTACAACTTTAATTTCTATATGACTTGAACCATTAATTACAATCTTGTTGCTTTTAACTTTTGTACCTTGTATCTTAAACAGATTGGTTGCCTTCACACAGGATCGCTGTCAGTAAGCTCAGTTACTCACTATGGCAGTTATCCATCACTATGAAAAAATGAATTGAATGCATGCTTATTGGTCCTTGGGTCTAAATTCATATGTGGCTTTGGTATGTATGAGAAAGAGTGTGTCATTAAAGGCCTGTAGTCAGTGACAGGTAAGAGTGTTCTTGAGCTCCTATAGACCTAAAACAGAAGCATACATTAATACTGTTAGGTGTGTTCTCCTTGATGGGTAATAAGAAGCACTAGTGACACCAATCTAAGCCAGACATGGTCCCCCTGGCCACTCTACCCTAGATGGGATGATGGAAAACAAATAAATCATTTGTTCCCATCCAGTACTGGTACTGCTTATCTTTAAAAAACTAAGAAGGGTAAATTGTGCCCTTCCACAGCCAGAAAGAATTTGACCTTGCTACAGTAGGACATAGGTGGAGTTATAGGCTGCATGTGCAAATTTCTAAAAGAGCTGAGAATAGACTGCCTGCTGAACTTGACTTACAACGTAATCCCTGGTTGAAACAAAGGATGGGTTAGGTGGGACTTTCCATATATATATACAAGAGCTGAATATTAAACTTTGAGACTTGATCAGAGAACATTGTCTTGGCTCCACATTTCTTTCACTCCTACTTCTCCTTTTCATTTTCTCCTTTTCATTTTCAGCCCCCCTTTCAGGTGAACCCAGTTCGTCTGTGGCCACTGGTAGCTACACATCAGTTATTACAGATTTTGTAATTTGAGTGAAATTTGTGATATTTTACAAAAAGTACCTTTTTTCTCATAGCTTTTTTGTTTTCTTTTCATCAGGGAATTAGATTTGAATTTCTTCCAGAAGGTATATCATGTCTTGCTCACATAAATATTATTTTTATATTCTATTTTTATGCTAGCCTATATATTACCTCTATTATGATGCTGTTTTGAAATCATTATTATAAGCAAATGTCTTACATCAACCATTTGGATGACTTAAAAAGCTGAAGTGCCTACTCCTAAGCATTATAGCTATCCTGTTTTAGAACATTCGATGAAGATAATTCTATCATTTGTTCTGTTTTGACTTGGAAATCTTTTCACAAAATTTTATTTAAAAGTATAACATTTTCAAAAATCTTCATTTGAATGGAGTTCATGAGACCTTTATTCATTCTATACTTGAGTGACCTTTGCTTTGAGACATTTTCGAGTGCATGGATAGTTTTATAAATACTTCAGAAATTTTGTCTTTATATACATTTTCACCAAATACTTTCTATGTCTAAACCTAAATATGGAATTGATACCACAGTTAAGATGTGTTCAAAGATGTTGACTTTCATATTTTCTCAACTATTCTTTCATTAGTTAAGTTATAACAATATTTTATGTACAATTCTCACAATCAATTTACTGTTTGAGAATATTGAACAAACTCTGAAGGATCATATCTAATTTCGTTGTGTTATGTTTGCATTTTGAGTAGAGACAATGATCAATTTGTAGTGATATCATTTAAACAATGAGAGCTAAAGCCTAGGATTTGTCTGTTACCTGGAGATATGTATTTCTAACAAATGGTTAATTTGAGAACTCAGGGTTAGTTCTATTCAGATTTTTCACTCTTGTGGATTTTCCTGGTTTTACTATGAATTTGTGATGTGACTACACTGTTGCATTTTAAGCTTGTTTAAATCATGTTCACTCTCCATGCCTTCTGAAGACAATTTATTATTGTCACTGACTTGGGTGTATATTGTTTAGTCTTAAGTGAATTAATTCTTAAAATATTACCCATTTTTTTATGCCTTTTGTCTAAAGGGCCCATTGAAAAGAATTCTGTATTTTAGATTAGGTCTCATATGTAGACTTGGATGGTCTATGATTCACCATGTTGAGTACCAAATTGATGTCAATTTCACAAAAGTCCACTTGCTGCTTGCTTGCAAATGCTAGGAAATAGATGTTTACATCCACATATAGCCTGACTGTAAAGACTTTATTAAAGTGGCATCCTCTAAAATTTAATTACATCTCTTATTTTATTTTATGTGGCTTACAAAATTTATGAAAACAACAAATCCAGAGGCAATCTGAACAAAAGCCTAAGGTCCCAGTTGGGCCTGGTAGTATATACTTGTAATCTCAAAATTTGGGTGTCCAAGGTATAAAAGTACTGTGTGAGTTCTAGATCATATACCCACAGAGGCAAACATAAAGAAAATATCAAGATGCTGCTTTAAAAAAAACCTTATAAAATATAAAGAAAAAAACCCTTATGGTTGAGACAGTTTGGTCTCATTAATGGTCTATATAACACAAGATTCAAATTATGCATAAATTGGATATGATGGAGAAAGTATGCAATTAAACTGTTGTTGTTAAATATATTCTTTGCTTACTCTATGGGAGTCAGAGATAGTAGATAATGGGTTTTTAAAAAATTGACAGAATGATGGTCATGGAAATTATTTAACATTGTAATATTATTTCTTAAGAGTAATTAAAAGATCTTGTTTCAATTTCCTGTATCATCTACATATTTTTCATGTTTTAATAAAATTTTTCAAGTTCAAAAAATTAAGATATATATCTCAATTTAAAGGAGAATGTTATCTATATTTTTTTACCTAAATTTAGTACTAAAATAAAATAAAAATGATTGACATATGATGGTATAGTGATTTTCTTAGGATATTCTTTATGTGTTGCTAGAAATATGACTTATTTAATAACCTCTGTTTTTGTGCTGAGAAATCTATTTAATACTACATATATGATTGTTTAGAAACCAAAAAAGAACTGAGATTTTTCAAATATTACTAAACATCAGAATGGAGTATTAGAATATGTGATGTGTTAAGTAATATCTACACTGCCTGTAATATATTCATTAGCTACTATGGTTTTGTTGTTTTCTTTTTTTGAACCCACTGTTCAACTGCTCCAAATTTTGAAACACACACACAGAGCACACACACACACACACACACACACACACACACTGGGAAAAGAGAGAGAGAAAAAGAGACAGAGAGACAGACAGAAACAGAGAGAGAAGGGAAGAGAAAAAGAGAACAAGATAATGATGTTTGTTGTTTAAGCAAATATAATATTTTAAAACAAGTAACTTGAGAAAGTAATTTATTAAAATATGTAATTTAATTCACATCCTGACCCTTCACTGATGACCTTTCCTTTTTGGTATTTTCTAGTTGGAAACATATTCTAAATAAATATGTCTTGATTTTTCATTCTTTGGATGTAATTTCAATTGTTTGAAATTTAATAAATATTTTCCTATCTGTAAATTTGAGGACATTTATTTATATCCACATATTTAAGTGTGAGTAAGTACTACATGCAAACCCTTGGCTAAGCATAGAAAGCAACGTTGGAAGACCTTATGAAAATTAGCCATTAACTTTTGTTATAATATTGAATTGCATGGTTGCATATTGAGTTACTGTACTTTAAAAGTGATAAAATGTGACCAAATGATTTTCATTATTTCCTTCTCGTTCTCTTGTAGAAAATGTGCATGTGACTTGTATCCTTTATACAACATGAGTATATAACACATATCTCTGTGGGTGTATGTGTAATTAACTCATTTGTCACATCAATGAGCAAATGACAGATTATACTTTTACAGAAACACATGTCATTTTATCCAATATGTATCTTTTTTATATTCTCAGTGAACACTTAGATGTCATATTTCATGGATTAATTTTCAAAATTAAGAAACTTCATCAAACAGCTCTACTACCTGTTTTATTTCTCTGCACATCATTTACACAAATGAACAGTTACTCTTCATATATTTGTGCTAATGAATAGTGATGTGTTTGTGTGTGTATGTGTAAAATGCAAAACACATAATTTACATGGTATTTATAGAAATGATTTGTATGGAGATATTAGCATTTCTGGCTATCTTTGTGTGATGTTTTATCAGTCTATTGTACCCTGAGACATTTCTGGAATTCTAGAAGATAATACAGTATACATATAGACACTGAAATGATGGCATTATGTAGGAATTTTGGAGGTAGTTGAGCTAAATTTTTGTTATATGACTTTTAATTTGAAGGTCCTATCTTAGTCACTAAATTAGGAGTCATTAGTTTCATAAAGCATCAACATGCACAATCACAAAATGAACATATTACTAACCCCATGATGCTAGTACAATCACTGAGTTATTACTTGGTAAGCTCTCTAAATCTGCACTTATTAATTATAAACAATTAGTAAATGAGAGTAATAGTACGAATAATAAAATTAACCAATTAAAACGAGAATTCTGATGGGATGGATCCCTAGATGGAGCGGTCTCTGGATCAATGACTGTTTATTTACTATTTTTCCTTATTTACATTTCAAATATTAGCCCCTTTCTTGGTTCCCCATGAAACCCCCATCCATTCCTCCCACACCTTGCTTCTATGAGGGTGTTCCCCTACTCACCCACCCACTTCCGCCTCCCGGACCTTGAATTCCACTATACTGGGGCATCGATCCTTCACAGGACCAAGGACTTCTCCTCCCATTGATGCCCAAAAAGGCCATTCTTTGCTACGTATGTAGCTGGAGCCGTGAGTTCCTCCATGTGTATTCTTTGGTTGGTGGTTTAGCTCAAAGGGGTCTAGTTGTTTGATATTGTTTTTCTTCCTATGGGGTTGCAAAGCCCTTCATCTCTTTCAGTCCTTTAACTCCTCCATTGGAGACCCTGTATTCAGTCCAATGGTTGGCTATGAGCATCCGCCTCTGTATTTGTCAGGCTCTGACAAAGCCTCTTGTGGGACAGCTATATCAGGCTCCTGTAAGCAGGCACTTCTTGGTATCCACAATACAAAGAGTACACATGAAGGGACCCATGGCTCCAGCTGCATATGAAGCATAGGATGGCCTTATTTGGCATCAACTGGAGGGCAGGCCCTTGGTTCTCTGGAGGCTGAATGCCAGGACTGGAAGCAGGAGGGAGGGAGGGAGAGAGGGAGGGAGGGAGGGAGGGAGGGAGGGAGGGAGGGAGGGGGGATCTCCCTCATAGAAGCAGGAGACAAGGGGAAGGAATAGGGAGTTTGCTGAGGGGAAACCTGGAAGACAAATAAGTTTTAAAATATAAATATATAAAATAATCAATAAAAATAAAATAAAATAAAATAAAATATACCTCACAAGGTTTGCTTTTCAAATGCCTATAAGCACACATCTACAATATCCACGGTCAAATTCATGTAGTTATGCTAATGCAATAATTTTCCAAGTTAGTTTTGAATTCATAAAATGAAATGACATTTTCAACTGTCCTATCAGTCCACATTGTTTTTAAACAAGTTGAACCTCTGACCACTTGAAACACACTAATCATATTTTCATTTCTGATATGATACATGCTTTTTTATATTTCCAGCTTTTGTTAATTTTATTTTAATGTGTTTTCTTGGTATACTCTATCAAAATATTTTTCCCACATATGTCATATTTTAAAAGAAAGTTTAGATAGCCATACTTATGACCCAGTAGGTATAAAGACGTTGATATGTACCTAACAAAGTTAAGAGGTAATGGTTTAATAAGGAGTATATTTTAATTTTCCATTCATGTATTTATTTGTGGTTTTCTTTCCATATTTTAGAAAGGAAATTTAAGATGGTCACATGAATACATAGAATATAACATTCCTGAATAATATAGTTTTAAAGTGTGTGAATCAAATCTAAATAAGATTGAAAATGACTGTTGATTTGATATTTATGGTATTAGGGCAGTTATTCTCTTGAGACTTTATAAGTGTAGTATATATTGTAATCTCAAACCTAAAAATAAAAAGGAATAAATCTGTCATGTTTCAGCTCTCTGATACTTGTGACATGTGTTTATTTCTTAATTTTCATAGGTTTCCTCCTCCCTTCTATAAAGAATGTTCCAATTTAGAGGAAACTGCCATATAGATGTAAATTAAACAAGGATGGAACCACTGGAGATGTCAAAATTGCCAGGGAAAGCACAGGAGGCTTCAGTCCTACACAAAGCCTGACAGACAACTGAGCAATACTGACAGCAGGATGAATAGAAGATATACATCTGACCAAAAGCAATCTATAGAGTCAATGCAGTTTCCATCAAAAGTCTAATACAATTCTTTACAGACCATGAGAAAACAATTTTCAATAAATAACTTCTCAAGGGATCACTATCTCTACCTTCAATCTGTACTACAGAGCAAGCATAATAAAAACTGCA
The DNA here is from genome assembly GCF_004785775.1 of Grammomys surdaster. Classification (NCBI taxonomy): domain Eukaryota; kingdom Metazoa; phylum Chordata; class Mammalia; order Rodentia; family Muridae; genus Grammomys; species Grammomys surdaster. The sequence goes on from NW_021604563.1 coordinate 11,181,344, forward strand.
TGGTATTTGTATAGAAACAGTGTGATTGATCAATGGAATCAAATCAATGACTGTGAAATAAACCTATACCCTTAGAGACACTTGATTTTTGACAAAGGAGACAAAACCATGCAATGAGAAATAAAGAAAGCATCTTTAACAAATGGTGCTGGTCTAATGAAAAAACTTCATGTAGAAGAAGCAAATAGAGCCTCTACTGCTGGTGAGAGTGCAAACTTGTACAACCACTCTCGAAATCAGTTTGGTGGTTTCTTAGAAAACTGTGAGTAGTTCTCCCTAAAGACTCAGCTACACCCCTCCTCAGTATATAACCAAAAGATGCTCCATCATACCACAAGGACACTTGCTCACAGAAATTGGAAGCAACATAGATGCCCCTCTATAGAAGAATTGATAAAGAAAATGTTCATTCACATAGTGGATACTCGTCAGTTATTAAAAACAAGGGCATCATGAAATTTGCAGGGAAATAGATGGAATTAGAAAATACTATCTTAAGTGAGGTACCTGAGATCAAAAGCACATGCATGCTATGTACTCAAATATAGGTGAGTATTTACCATAAAAATACCAGGCTACATTCCACAGCCTGAAAGAAGTTAATAACAAAGGATGATGCTTAAATCTTACTCAGAAGGGAAAAATAACACAGTCCTTGAAGGTAGATGGAGGGCTGAAAATTGGTGGGTGAAGGGTATATGGAACCAAATATGGGTGGGATCTCATATAGTTAGAAATGGGAAAAAAGGTGTCAGGAGAGTGAGTGGAAATTGGCAGAGGGTAGAGGGGGTCATCTGTAGGTCATACCAGAGACCTGGAATAGGAGAAGTTCCAGAAAGTGTATAAAGTGACTCTAAGCTGAGATTCTTAGCTTTGGGGGATACAGAGCCTGAAGTGTCCCAACTCCTGTAGTAAGTCAAGACTCCCAGTGGAGGAAAAGGACAGCATTCCATACATAAATCCTATGACCCAAAATTTGTCCTGACTGCAAGAAGTACAGGGGCAAAGATGGAGCACAGACTGAGGGAATGAGCAAATAATGACTGCCCCAACTTGAGTTCCATCCTATGTGCATGAACCAGTCCTGGAGACTATGAAGGATACTCTGGTATGCTTTCTGGCAGGAGCCTAGTATAATTGTTCTCTGAAAGGCTCCACATACTAGCTGACTGAAACAGATGCAGAGAACCACAGCAAAACATTAGAGGAAGCTCAGGAGCTCTTGTGGAAGAGTTGGGGAAAGGACTGAAGGAACCAAGAGGATACAGGAACTCCACAAGAAGACCACAGTGTCAACTAACATGGACCTGTGGGGTTCTCATAGAATTACCCACCAACCAAAGAGAATAAAGGGCAGAACCTATGTGGCCTGAACATATGTAGCAGATGTATATCTTGGTTTTTATGTGAGTCTCTCAATAAATTGAGTGGGGGCTGTCTCTGACTCTGTTGCCTGCTTGTACATCTTGTTCCCCTAACTGGGCTGTCTTCTTTGGCTACAGTTGGAGAAGATATGCCTGTCCTTCAATGACTTGTATTCTGAGTGAGGTAACCGAGACCCAGAAAGACATGGATGAATGTAACCTAGCCTAAAGGTCTTTTGAGAGGCCTCATATAACAGCAGATGTGAACAAATGCAGAGGCTCACAGCCACATATAACATGGAACTCAAGAGAGTCTTGGAGAAGAGTAAGAGGTAGAATTCAGCAAGCTGGAGTTCCACTGACCAGCGTTGGCTTGGAGAGGGGTTTTGAGGGAAGGGCTATCTGGGAACAGCAAAAAGAATGACTTGAAGCTATATCGTAGATCCAAGCTGACTATTTGTGTTCTGCTTGGCACAGATTTTTCAATCTGCTTCTCTCTGTTCTGCTTTCTTTCTATATTCTCTTTACATTTCTGTCTATATTCTGCTTGCTTGCTATTTAAGAGAGCTCTCTGTCCGTTTCATGCTTCCTTGTATGTGTGTCCATTCTCCAAGCAGTTCTCTCTTTTTAACCTAAAAAATTCTCTGGATAGCTCATCCTCTGCAGAACACAGATCTAGTTTTTTTTTATTATACATATCAATCCAGTCATTTACTGCAGGTTTTCCTTTTGATTATCTTATGTATCAACATCTCATGACCCCATCACTTTGATTCTTAGGATACAGCATGGATACATATTTTTCTTAAAATTGCAAGTGTTCAGAGATCTGACTGCCATTTTTAAGCACAGAAGATAAACTAGTTGGGTGATACCTTGCCCTAAAATTACAGTTTCCATCACAGCTAGGCCTGGACTCTCCTTGTCCCAGGTTGACACTGAACTTAGGAATCTCCCTTCATTTTTATCTGCCTATCATTGTATCTTTCTGACAAGCTGTCTAGAAGTAGAGCTAAGTCTGTTCCTTCGAATTCATAAAGCCCTTCATAATTTATATTGCATTCTTATATTTTTGCATGGTTGAAAGAGTACATAGTTTTGAATCAATATATTTAGAGCATTTTCCCATAGCCTTAAGAACTGTCCTGAAGGTTCAAGTGTTTACCATTTTGCTGAGACACAGCCACATGCTTGACTCCTGGATTCATGCTGTTTCTAATCATCATGGAATCATTCATGTTAACAAGGAGGACACTCCTTGGAAGGAAGGAATGTTCCACTGCTAGTAGATTCAGAAAATACGTACATTATTAAAAAAGTAAACCTTATGCCCACAATAGCCATTGACACTCTTGGTGGGTAACATGGGGCCTTGTTCCAAGGGCAGGAACCATGTCATTCTGCCCCCACAAAGACCATGCCACTCTGAACTGGAGGTTTCAAGGATATCACAAGACCTACAGAGTCTACTAACCTTGGTCCATGGGGGCTCACAGAGACTGAACCACCAAAAAAGATCATGCAGAAGCTGGACCTAGGCTTCCTAAACATTTGGAGCAGATGTGCAGCTTACTCTTCATGTATGTCCCCTAATAATAGGAGTGAGGGCTATTTCTGACTCTGTTGCCTGCTATTGGATCCCTTTCCCCTAACTTGACTGCCTGGGTGGGCCTCAGTAGAAGATGATGTGAGATCCTATGGCAAGGTAGTCCTGAAAAGGGGTTTCCCCTTCTCTGAGGAGAAGGGAAGAGAGTTATCTGGAGAGAGATTTTTAAGGGTGGGACTGGGAACAGAGGCAGGAGAGGAGCTGGCTAAAATTAGGATATAAAGTGAATGAATAAGTAGATAAATAAATTAAATAAGTAAATAGAAAATAAAGAAACAAAACAATACAAAACAATCAAACAAAAAACCTGGAAGATTCTTAATAGTTCCTTTCCAATTTCTATTGAAGGAATATACAAAAACTGGGGAAAGAGATTGATCTGCCAATCTGTCAAACTACTGAAGAGGAAAAGAGCTTGTATAGATTATTGAGCAGTAGCTGTCAAATAGAACAATACCACAACATAATTCAACAAAGCAAAGTTGTAAAAAGTTTACATCATAGTAGTCAAGAACACAAATATCTGATGGTATGTATTTTTGTAAGTCATTTTTATGAAAGTTAGGAGCTAAGTGGAGTGAGACTGCTTTCGTTTTTGTTTTTATTAATACGGTTTTTTATTTATTTACTCCTGGATTTTTCTGTGTTTAATTATGTTTTACTCTTATCTTTTCTCTAGAGAATCTCATATCTTATACTACATTCCTTTAAATAACTAATTTCTGATTACTTTTCTTTTATGAGGTCCTAGAGATAGACTCCTGGGTTATATATGTTGTATGCAAGAGCTACTGCTGAGTTAAATGCCCCAGCCTTAATTTTCATTTTAAAGGACAGTTCCTTTCTTGCTTTTCCTATTGTTTCTTTACTTCTTAGCTATTGATAACATATAAATAATAATATAATATACAATAATTATGCCAGGTATTTAATAACAAATATCATTAATTGCTGATCAGAATTAACATTATCGAAAAATAAATAATATATGCATTTAATGCAATAAAACCTGGAAAACAATTCTAGATCATTAATGTAAAGATTCTCTGGAATTGTAACATAAAATGCAAAAACTAAGTTTATGGTAAACAAAGTAATAATGTTAAGATATTTAAGTATTATAATAGGAAGAACTAGAATTTACTAAAATAAGAATGTAAAAAAGAATGAAGGAAACCATGAAATGGTAAATTTAGTTTTTATTCTTTTTACAGAAAAACTTTTGAAATACTATATATAGTATCATCTTTCACTAATTTATTGCCATTTTCCTAGAAGACTTCCATGATTTATATTCTAATGAAATATTGCCCATTTAGGAAACTTCGGGGATACCTCAACATTATTTAAATGAAATCTTTTATGAGTATATTAAATTTAGAGCTATATATTGCATATACAAATGTCACTCTTTTATAAAGCCATCTCTATAATCTTCAAACGTGAATTTATTCTCTTCTTTCTATAGTAAAATAAAATAAGAAGCCAGAGCAATTGCAAAGTTTTATCAACGTTTAAAGAAGGGAATAAGGAAATCTATTTGTATCTGTTACATGTAATATTTTAAAACTTGGAAGTAATCTTAATCTTACAGATATATATTAAACTAAAATTTACCCTTTCTCTGGTTCTATTGTGCATGCAATGCTGATAAATGGCCATGACCTCTTCAATACTGCTTCAAACATGCTTTATACTGAGTATATTAATAAATTAGATATATCAAATATATAAATCAAAATTATAAAATTCATACAATAGTATAAGACCATATTATCTCAAAAATTTCTTGAATGTTTGATACTTAATAAAAAATGCATTTTAGATTTGATGAGTCTATTTCAGAATATTATGCACATTTATTTTAGATAAAATATTCATTTATTTTCTGTCATTTTAGAATACTCTCATACCTTTCTTCCAATATCCTTTCTTGACACATTTCAAGATTAAAGAATAATTACATTTTATTATATACTTTCTTTGAGTTTGTTTGATGGTTTTTACTGGAATCAATTCACATATTATTGGCAGTAATAATTTAAAATTACTATTATTTATTCTCATTTTATCTAATGAATTGTCATGAAATTTTAATTGGCACTGTAGTAATGATATTCACTGTAATAGATTTGCCAATAATATTTCAAGAAAAATGTTTCATTGTGAACTTTTAGGGTTTTTTTAATTTTCTTGTATTGTAGATATGCATATATATATGAAATCATTAGTGATAGTCATATATATATATATATATATATATATATATATATATACACATATATGACCTATCACTGATAAAACCTGTAGAATTCCCGATAGATTTAGTGGCTTAAGAAACTGGACATGGTGGGGCATATCTTTAAATCAAAAACCAGGGAAGCAGGCAAAATTAGGTGGCTTTTAAGAATTCAAGTACACATTGGTCACTCAAGCCTAGATAGTGTGACAATGTTTCCAAAATATATGGTTCTGAAATAATATATTCCAGCTCTAAAATTGCTATTTAAAATTATTGATCCAATAATTCAATTGATGCTGATTTGGTTAATACAAGCCCCTTCAAATTGCTTTACATGTTACATTGACTCCCCTTCCATCATTTCATGACCAGGTTTTTTCCTGAGAAAAGATGTCTGAGACTTGTCCTGAAATCTCCAAGTCCAATATCTGTTTTAAAATATTGACAAGATATTTTAGTCTCTTTAATGAATAATGCTATTTAGCTGTATATAACTGAAACACAGATGTTATTTCAATCTGAAAAATATATAAACACTATTCAGTTTATTATAATGTTTTCTTCCTTCCTACAGTTGGAATCTTCTTTTTTTGTAGAAAAACACATCCTAAATATATTTTTTTTTGGTTAACTACCCTACCATGTGTAACCAATCTCCTTCTCACCTTATATCATTGCTACTATAAACACTGTCAAAATTGCTGATTTAATATTTGTGCACAGCTGGGTAATTCTATTACTGCATTTCTCCTACAATAGCCTGCAAGGCCCTTTCAGCACTCTTAATGATTACCAGCAGTAAAGGATCTGTTTTCTCAACTCTAAATTCATATCTCAGTTTCCAGTAACCGAAGTGTGTAGTGCAATGGAGAATTACAATCTATTTCTGGGGGACAACCAAGATCAATGGAAATTGTCTATGTTGTTTGGAGACATCAGCAACCTCTCTGAGAGACTAATATTTCATAGGAAAACATACTTGACCCTGAACTGGACTTTTTCTATAACTTATGGCCTCTGGGAGCCACATTTTAGACACATTAAGTACTTCTGTTCAAACTTTTTTTATTCATTTTAAAAGAAAAGAGTTATTTATTTCTTATTTTATATGTATGAATGTTTGTACTCATGTATCCATATGCACCACTTGTATGATGGGTATCTCAGAGGGACAGAAGAGAGTGTCATAGTCCTTGGAACAGGAACTGTAGACAGTTGTGAGCCATCATGTGGGTTCTGGGAACTAAATTCAGATGTTTTGCAAGAGCAGTAAATGTCATTATCCAATGAAAAACCTTCTGGAGCCTCTATTATTTTTTTAAGAGAGTAATTAAAGTAGATAACAAAGTAATAGATTTTGATGTGTTTTTCATACATTCTTTATTTTGGATATCTCTGCTCAATTCCATTTGTACTCTCATCACATAACCCTCTATTAAAGATTTCCACCCACTTTCAAACTCACATTATTTTTTTTCAACATTGTTCATCGATCCTTTCAAAGTTAGCACATTTTGTGTGTATTCATGAACCATGTTTTGGACAAAAGTTTTCTGTTCTATGTTCCTGGAATGAATTACAATATTAAAATTTACCCACCTCCAGAGATGATGCAGTTGTGGCTGCTGTATCACTTGTGCATCAGTAGGTGGCAGAGAGAGGGCATCAGAGTGAGAGCAGCTCATCTACTGCAGCACTCAGGAGAGTGGGCCCTAGATCTTGCCTGGTCAGCATGGTAGAGCTGTCCATGGCTGTAGGAGTTGTAGGAGTGCTGACCCAAGTGCATGTGTGTAGACGAGCCAGCTGTGTCTTCTGTGACCTGTGTGGTGGCATGGCTTTAATGATAAGGGAGATACACTTCCCTCCCTTTAGACTTCCACACCTCTAGCAGCTGGGAGGCTGGACTTTTCTGGGTTATGAGAGCAGAGAACTTACCCTGTGAGAGTGAGCCCCATACCTCACCTGAGCAGCAGGGAAGAGCTAGCATTTGTTGTGGGGGTCCCAGGTGATCTGGCTTGTTGTAGTTAGGGTTCCTATGGTTACAAAGAGAGACAATGACCAAGGCAATTCTTGTAAAAGAGAACATTTATTTGGGGCTGGCTTACAAATTCAGAATTTCAATCAATTATCATCAAGGCATCATCATGGCAGCATCCAGGCAGGCATGGTGAAGGAGAAACTGAGAGTTTTTCTACATCTTGTTCTGAGGGCATACAGAAGACTGCCTTCCTCAGGAAGCTAGGAGGAAGCTCTCAAAGCTCACCCCCTACAGAGACACACTTCCTTCAACAAGACCACACCTACTCCAACAAGACTACAACTCCTAATAGTGCCACTCCATGGGACAAACGTATTCAAACTACCACACTGGTCCTAGGGCATTAGAGTAGAAGAGCTTTCCACACACCTTGTCTGCTGCAGCACAGGAAAGGTAGCCCTGATGGCATGGGGTGCAGATGAGCTAGTCTCTAGAGCATGAGAGTGCACAGAGGAGTGGTGGCTCTGCCACTTCCTGGCTGCAGCATTGAATGGGAGAGCTTACCCTGGAGGTGTGGACCTGGTGGACTGACCAGGTCAGAAATATCTCAAGCCCAGATCCATGGCTTTGAATTGGCCCAACCCAACACCTATACCACTGATGAACTTGTGAAGTGTGTGTAGCGGGTAATCCTTCAGACTCAAAGCTACAGTGTGAGGTAAGTGGACCGTGGCAACAGACCAGAGAACTGGTAAGGTAGAATGAGCACAATACCCATGAATATCAGAATTGAGAATATTAGGAGTGGGGTCAACTCTTTGCCTAACTCTACCTGCTCTGGAACACAGAAACCACAACACCACACACAGGACCAGAGCAATCAGTCAAAAAGTATAGATACTTGAAGTTCTCCACACTAATGAGGAATCTAGATGGGCCCCGAATGTTAAGCCAATGAGCTTCTCTTCCTAGGCCTTCCGTTCTGCAAAAGGTATTTAATCCTTGGTTCCCCCTGAGTAAGGTGTATACATTTACAGTCACAATCAAAGGTGAATGTGATTCTTCATCAAGGATTGCTTTGGGGGGGGAGGCCTTCATCATAAAGTGCAGCAACCAAATTTCCCAGAGAAAGCTTTCTCTCTTCCAACCACTCTGTACTCTCAGGACTCATTTGGAATAAAACTGGGAACCAGATCAGGTCCTACCCCTGTCTCTAGCCTTCTCCTCCTTCTCTGACACATGGACAGCCTAAGGCAAGAGTGACGCCCAATTCCCAACTCCAAGATGTATGTTGGTGGGTCCACAAACTCTGCTGTTTACCACACCAAGAAAAAATGGACTGAGGAATTCAACTGTGCACTGTGCTCTGCCTCCACTGAATGGCATGCCAGCATGTACCTGACACCCCAGAAGTTGGAAACAGATATGCATCCAAGCACTATAGGATTTATCTGACAGTGGACAACAACAGGATGTCTGATAGGAGTTACAGTGTGGTTCCAGTCTTGATATTGTAGCAAAAGCCAGAGGTCTCTAATGATACCAATGACTCATTGTATTGTATGTTTGCAAGCAAAGAAGTGTAGACAAAATAGTATATTGTAGGATGCATTGTGACACACTACAGCTTTTAAAAGAAGAGGCTTCTAATGAGCCCAATGACTCATTGTATTGAAGTTTTGAAAGCAAAGAAGTGTAACCAAATAGTATATTGTGGGGTGCACTGTGACACACTACAGCTTTCACAAGAAGATTTTATTTCTTTGTTCATGGGAAGGTCCAAAGGCTATGAAAGGATGGGGAGAGAGGTGGGAGTGTGGTGTATGTGAAATTCACGAAGAACCAATAAAATTAAAAAAAAAAAAAGCACAGGCACAGCATCCAGTGATAAGCCAGTACCTACAAGAGGAATAGAGGTCTCACATAAAAAAGGAGAAATCTGGTCAAAAACAATGCTCTTATTCAAGTATCATTATAAAGGTATTATTAAATGTATCTAAATACATTTTACATATTCTATTTTTTGATATGAAACACTAAACATGTGAATGTGACCTATGATGTTCTTGATAATATTTAATTTTTATATTCTACTAAACAATCAGCCAAAAGTATAGTGACCATTTTCCTTGATAGTTGGAGTTAAAGTGACTTAATACCAAGTGGAAAATACTTGGGGAAAGGGTGAAGACTCCAGTGGCAGCAATCAGATGAGTCAGCTTTTCTTTGTTGCTTTCTGATGTTGCTATACTGACTTTCATTCTCTAGGGGAAAATAACTGACTACAGCTGCTTACAAGTGGGAACTTACAAATTACTTTCACATTGGTAGGGGAATTTTGCCTAGCTTGATCTTATATTAGCTTTTGTAGTCATCAACAGCCACCATTAAATGTTGATCTTTTACTAGCCTTTGCAGTTAGCCAGTCACATTACATGTTTATTTGTGCAATGGCATTGTCACATGTATAATTTACTGCCTCAAAGGAATCATCTTAAAGCTCCGGTTATTAGTTACAGTGAGATTGATTATCTAATGGCTGACAATTATTTTTTTGCTAGTATATAATTATTCAGTTGCATTTATTCATTTTTCAAATGCATTCTTTCCTGTTGTTACTATGACTAGGTACTCATCTATTATCAATTAAAATTGTTTTATTTCTTGTCTTCCTAACCATCTCTGATTCTGATTTTGACTTTCTGCCAAAGTCTCTTACTCCATTTTATAAAAATATTTGGCATAATGTTCGATACATTATATTCGTTTTAAAGAATATTTTCTTTATTCTTCTCACATTTGGACTAAAGCCTCGCCTATTACCAGTAGCCTCCTCACCTCCTTTATCCTCCAAATCTACTGTTTCTCCTTTTCCCTGCAGAAAATAGTAGGCCTCCCAGTGATTTCAACAGACATGGCATAATAAGTTCTAATAAGACTAGACATAAGCAATCATATCAAGGCTGGATTAGGAAACTGAGGAGGAGGAAAATTTCCCATGAGGAGGCAAAAGAGTCAGACTTCTTCACTCTGTTAGGATTCCAATAAATCTTCAAGCTTACACACCACAGTATATAATCAGAGGTCTGAGTGCAGACCCATGCAAGCTCCATGGTAGTGACTTCAATCTTTGTGAGCCTCTATGAGACCTACTTAGTTGATTCTGTTAGTCATGTTCTAATAGTTTTTACAATCCCACTAGCTCATACAATTCTTCCTCGCATTCTTATGCACAGTTCCATGAGCTCTACCTAACATTTGTGTATGGGTCTCTGATTCTGCTTTCTTCAGCTTCTGGAGGAAGTCCATTTGATACCAATCTCTTAGTAGTGTGTGTGTGTGTGTGTGTGTGTGTGTGTGTGTGTTGCTTTGTCTCTCATGTTTGCTTCTACCCTATATCTCTAGATCCAGTGTAAGGCATTACTCTGCTTTTAGAAAAAATATGACATCAAGAAATTTGAAGACAAATGGATGAAACTAGAGAAAAATCATTCTGAGTGAGGAATCACACAGACTCAGAAAAGCAAACATGATATGTACACATTTATAAGTGAATATTGAGGATATTACTTATTAAGAAAAGGATAACCACACTATAAACTATAAAACCAGAATAGATAGATGAAGAGGAAAGGTCTAGGGGTCATGCAGGGTAAGGTAAATAGAATAGATTTTGTGGATGGACTGTGGTATGGGATGGGAAAAAGAAAGATCAAGTCAGGGACGAAGTGATAGGAGGAGTGAGTGTGGGAAAAATTAGTGGGATATATTGGCATTTACTGGAAGACATGGAACCTAGTGAAATGGAAACTTCTTGTAGCCTATAAGTACAGGAATAACTTTTATTCACCTGAAGTAATTGTTATCTCAGTGGCCTACAGCCTCTTTCTGTTAACTTAAGCCTAGTCCTGGAAGCTTCTAGGCTACGTATGTTATCTAGGTATAGAACATTTTCAGCCTCTAGCACTTAATGCTGAATAAGCTCTCCTGTAAATAGTTTTTTTTCCTGAGCTCTGGCTGGCTAATTCAGTTCAGCTGTTCTGACTCAAACTCCTCCTCATGAAAATTCATTCTATATGGTTTATCTCTCTCTCAGCTTCTCCTCAGTTGATCTGCCTGACATAAAACTAACTTTGGCAATCTATTTTAACCTTCTAGCTCCTTTTCATTCTCTGGCTCATTCTGTCTTTACTGGTGTCCAGCTTGTTATTTCTCTGCAACCTGTCTCTGTATAACTCTCCTACTAAAACCACCTCATTTCTCTTTTTTTTTCTTTCTGCAATGCTAACTTAAATAGCTTCTTGTTTCTCTTCTCATGAGAGCTGGAAATATCCTATTTTGTCAACTCTTTCTCTGATTTGTCTCTTTATCTGCCATTCAAATAGACATCACTTTCAAACATGAGTGCTTCCTACTACAAACTAATTTTACCTCATTGTTTGATATTTAAGGTGTGTACTAAGGGCATGTCTGTATTTCAGCCAGACGGATTAAGTGGGTGTGCTAATGGTGGGCCACATCACAACTAGAAATAGGGGTTTACAGTAAAAAATACAATCTTGGAGGTCACAGTGTGATCAAATATCTTGCATATGAAGCGACTCTAGCAAGTATACCTAGTAATAGATGATATGGGTCCTGAAATGGGTATCTTCTGTAACCTATGCTATACTTTCATTCGTTGGACTAGAACATCAACCAAGCCACACAAACCTATGAAATACAACCTGTACAGACTGCAAGAAGTAGCGGGGCAATGATAGCACAGATCTTGTGTGAATGGATATAACAATACAATTTTATTTCAATTATAAATTGTTCAGACAGGATGGAAACACTTGGACTATAATAGATATACCATATGAATTGATTATTATATCTGACTTTTTTTGACTTAAGATTCCTTTACATTTCACTTGAACATGCTCTCCATAAAATTCTGCTCATGGTATTGTTTTTATTTAGTAATGTCATTTTCTGCTTCTGGAAATTTCAACCAATATCATTTTTAATAATATTTTCTAAATTTTCTGGTTACATCTTACTATTGTTAAGTATTTATATTCAATATTTTAAAACAAGGTTTAATCTTGTTTTATTATATTCTCCATTCATGTCTCTTCTGGTTTGATTTTTGTAATCTTTTAAAATATATCTTTCAAGTGAAATAATTCTTCATTTTCAAGCTATTGATTACTTAAAACATTCATTTAATTGCTTATGTGATTGGTGAAACATTATTTCAGCATGATTGAATTTTTAGATTTTAACTTATTTTATTTCAAAACTATACGAAATCTGCACAATGCACTCATACAATTTGTGGTGCAGCATTAGCTGTGCATTTATTATGACAAACTATTTAGAAAAACAAATCAAAGCAGAAATCACAGGTACAACAACATGTTGGAGAAGACTTGCTTAATTCATGTTAGCTTTCACACCTTATTGTCACCAGAAAACATAAAAAAAGATACAGAGATGGAGAGACATCCAAGGAGAAATAGAAAATGTCAAAGGAATGATAAGCCTTTTAGGGTATAAATCCCTGTGATCCATTTCCTGCAAGTAGATATTGTTTTTGTTTCTAGTGCTTAACAGCAGTTTCTAGTTTACTACTTATATGTCATTTAGTGTACTACGTTTATGGGATATTTACAGTTCAAACCTAAATAGATACCTGCACAATCACCAGGTTATACACTCAGTATGAAAAAAAAACATCATTCACATGACTCATCAATGTCCTGAACTTCATTGAAATGCACATGATTATATTTGCTTCTAACTAGAACCAGAAAGCCATACTCATCTAGAACTGCATAAAAACCCAATAAAACTATACCAGTGTATATTTTATACATTGTATCCCACATATGGGCTAACATGATTTTTCTTTTCATTAAAGTCAAAGATTTTAATTGAGTAAAAGTGGTAACTGTGGTGTTTATATGTAACATTTTTGACTATGTTTGTTTAGAATTTATATACTCCAACTCAAATTTCAAATTGTATTTTTCCAATTTCATTTGTAACACTTTTTACAATCAATAGGGTGCTCAGAAAGAAAATCTATACATGTGACAAATTATTTACAATCTATTTGATTTCAATAATCTTAAACTGATAATAGTGAATACATATATATTTTATTTTATTACTAATCATTCCATTCATTTACATCTCAAATGATATCCCACTATGAAGTTAACCCTCCACAACCCCCTCATACTTCATCTGTCCTCTTCCCCACTCACTTTTGCCTCTATTCTGGTGCTCCCCCACCCACCTAACCTCTCTTGCCCCACTGCTCCAGCATCCCCCTATGATGGGACGTCAAATTTCCACAGAACCAAGGTCCTCCCCTCCACTGATGTCAGAATACCATATATTTAAATGGGCTATACAAAAATATAAAGGCATATGGCAACAAGGAATTGAACTAATAAAACTGTCAGTTTGGAATGTGACCCATGACTCAAGTCATTCTTTAATGGAGTTACAATTATATATCTTTATACTTTAATATAATCTCAAATAGTTATTTATCTCTACCTGTATATAAGGTGTAATTAAATTAACTGAATGATGTTAATCTTTATTGTGACCCTCATGTTAATGAATACTACAAGTTTCTTTTCAGTTTTTGATTCACTAGAAAATTTTGATTATACTTATATCCTCATATCTGTAGGATCAACTCTGCTTTAATTTATAAACATGATATTTCAATTGGACATAGAAAAGACATTTCAATCATTCAGTAAGTTTATATTTAACATATAATCCTTAACAAATGAAAAGTAAAATATAACAGGAGATACACTTTCATAATTTACCACATTTTAGTTTCCCTTAATGTATATTATAACATGAAACCACATTATATTCTTTTACTTGTTGAAACAAATTATGAAAGTATTACCTGGTCTTAGTGAATATTTATGAATTTTGTAACAGTTTCCTATATTACAGCAGTTTATATACACATGTAGTTTACTATGCTATACATAATATTTTATTGCCTATTTTTAAAATTTTCAGGAGACATATGAGAAGATTGGTCTTTTTAACTATGCCATAATACATTGCTGCAATTCTGTAGACCTTAATAACATTATTCAAGGTGAAACAACCTTGCTGAAATATCGCTTCTCATTTGCTGCTTTTCGTTAGCCTTATTTTATTAATTATTATATGTACTTATGGTTGTGAGTAAATTTTAGCCTTTCTAAAGGTAATCGCCAAAATATAGTACATGAGATGTAAGATATTTTAAACATATTTTGGCATTAATAATTTCATAATAAAAGAATAAAGTTCAAATGAGTGAAGCATTATAGGTTCGGTATTTAAGAGATGGTACTGTTGCAACTAATTCATTTTTTAATCTCTTTTGACATCTTGTTTGACTTTTACTAATAATTAACTTCTGTGTTAAACATGTATCACCAATTTTGATCTGATACTGGTTGCTGTAGTAACCATTTAAAAGCAATTATATCGATTGCAATTTAAATATTTTACAGGCATTACAACTGCCAAATTGTAAGAAATATTGGATTCCCGTTTTGTAAAGGAAAATCAAAATTAATGTTGTATTTGCTCATTAATAAATGACATATACACTGATAATGTCATATTGCCTCAACACTCATGAGTACCTAAATTGAATTAATTTAAGATGGTTCCTTTTTCTATGGTTTAAATTTTTCATTGAGTCCATATATGAGCCTTACTTTTAGAATATTTAATTAAATTTATTTCTTTTGCTTTTTAGCCTATATTTTTCCTCTTAATTTCTGTTCAATCTACACATAATCACTCTCTCTCTCTCTCTCTCTCTCTCTCTCTCTCTCTTTCTCTATCTCTCTCTGTCACACACACACACACACACACACATTAACACACCTTTAATGATATGACAATTTTTTAGTACTTTGAAAATTAAATTTAAAATAAAATCAAATATTAATACACATTAAAGGACAAGACTTGAAAGGATAGTTGAGATCCAAGAGTCTCTATACAAACCATATGAACACTGATCTCAATCATACAAGAAGAGTTTATAGAGCATATGCCACAGGACTAATAAATCAGGGCCCTGGTTAAGTGTTAGAAGCTGAACTATTAGTTAAGATATTACAGGGATTTTAAGCCTCAGATCTATGAACATCTATATCAAGTTATCCCACCAATCAAGTTTTAAGGATAGCAGATTTCTTAGGGACATGCCTTTGTTATAGACTTATCCTACTCCCATTGATTGGGGTATTCAACTATGTAAAGATACTTCCCTTGTCTAACATTAATGTCTCAACTTGCCAGCCAGAATGCCAGTTACCCACATACATGTCTCTTTCTGTCACATAGGATGTCAGTTTCCAGGGAGGTTTGGGGAACTTAAACTTATTTGACTTCTACTCAAAGTGGAAGTTTATTCTAAATATATGTAGGTGTCTTTCTTATGTTGAGGTCCATTACAGTAAAGGCAAATGCTATAAAAGCTTATAAACACTTATAGGAAGTACTGCTTTATGGTTGTTTTGAGTCTATGCTTATTGTGGATAACCATATCAGTCAGTTAGACTTCTGTTGTGATTAGTTTCTAACAGCACAGAATATAACAGAATATGCAATCGATTTGAGTGTGAACAATTTTCATAGTAGTAGCTGAAATAACATATGAAAATATGTTCTTATAATATCATTAAAAGCATAAAATGGCAGGCAATCTGACTTACAGTTACCTAGGCTTTACCTATGCATTCATCTAGGCCTTAATATTTCTTCTAGGACTCAACATTGATATTTTAGACCCATATAAGACATGAACTGCCTAAATCACCCATTTTTTATATTTGTATTAGTATATATGATAGTTTTGTAAGTTTTTCACTTAAGGAAATTTTAAGAACAGCCATTACCCAATGATAAACTGGGATTTTATGATTTGTCTTTAAAAAATAGTGTTCCCATAAATGGATATTCTCTTTATACTATAAAAATAGAATAACATGTTAATCAATAATAATTCTGTACATAACTTGGTAAAATTACATTTATATTTTATTTAAAGCTATATAATATAGTCACTTCTTCACAACAAACTTTAATACATTCATCATCTGAATAGCTGTGGTTGTTTCTTTGTGTTTATTTCATGAATATCATCAGTTTTTTGTTACCATTTTATTACATAATATCATAAGTACAATTAAAATTATATTTAGAAAAAAAAGAACTGAGGATACACAGGAGGATCTTTGGCCTCTAAGTCAAACTTTCTGATTTTAACAAAGGTTACTTATTTGTTAGTCATACATTTCTGGAAAACATCTTTAATTCTGAGTACAAATGTCTTTGTCTTTAAAAATAATAGATTTGATTAGATTATCTCAAGACTATTTAGAATTATAACTTAGCAACTTTTACAGGAAAAGACACAGAAGTACATTATATGTATTTCAAAAGTACATTGATTCTAAATGAGGTAAAGTATTGAAATTGGTGTTTTCATGATATTTAATATTATAAAGTTATAATAAACATATATTTTATAAGTTCAAAGTATATAATTTTGGAAATTAAATGGGAAATGAATATTCATTTTATTTCCTAAATATTTTGTCATTAACTGGTGAATTACTTGCTGTAGAAATTTATAACTTTCATTTACAGGAATATATTACCATACTATCTTGATGAAATTATCACAGGAGAAAGTGTAAAGTACTTCAAGATAAATTAAAATAAGTCTCAAAATGTTACGGTGTGTAGTCACCAACCGTCTGACCACAAAGAAGAGTGAACATTTATAATATAAATGTCATTAAAATAGGGACAGTAAAACAAATTGTTTTAATATAAATATGACTGTGATGCGATTCTAGAAGTTTATAACTTTCCATGAGTGAATTCCTAAATAAAAATCAAAATGACAATAAGTAAAACAAGAATTAAAAGGTATATATGTACTTATTTTAAAAAATGAAAAATGGTATAACACATAGAAATTTTCTCAGAAATGGAATGTGATTCATCATATTAAAATCATTAATATAATACTGCACAGTAAAATCATATTTGGAAAATTATATGATCATTAAATTCAGAAAATTATTTAACAAAATAAGGTTTCTTGATAGTAATATTCAAAAAACTATAAATAAAATAAAATAAAAAATTCCACTTGATACCCCAAGTGACATCATACTAACTCCTGCTGAAATAAATCATTTTCCTGAAAATAAATAAGTGAATGGGTTGTATATATTATCACAAATATTTATGTCATTTATTTTATGGTTCTAGTCAGGGCATTAAGGTTAAATTTTTTTAAAATGACATCAAGACTGAACTGAAACACAAATCTATGTAAATATACACAAAGTTTTATATATGGAAACTATCCTAAATTTCAGAACAGAGAAAATGGATAATTCATAAATAAACTTGATGACATTATCAAAGATGAACTATTGGACAATAAATAGAATATAGGAAGTCTAAAATGAATAATCAACCAAAACACTATAGAAAGAAATAATCAGAAGTTATCCAGAATTAATAAAACCCATATTGAAATACCAAATAATTTAATAGTAACATAATACCATTCTACTAATTCAAATAAAGTATGTAAGTTCTCATTAGTATCTCAACAATTATCTTTGAAATAATAACAAGTTATAATTATCCACCAAAACTAGTTGATGAAACTTTATCACTGAAGATTCTGTAAACCTCAATAGCAAAATACAAATTTGTAATGATTGGGAAGCTCTTCCCTGAAAGATAGCTTCAATAGTGACAGAAGGAGATATATAATTTGACAGAGGAAAAATAATCTTACTTATGTGTGAAATATATAATCTACAATATCAACATGCCAATAAAATGTGATCACTGGTACAAGAGTGACAAAATATTGAGGGAATAACTAACTATTCTGTGATCAGAAGCATGTTTTCAAAGAAAGAACTCATATCTCTACTAAAATCTGTTAAAAGTCCATAGTTGAGAAGGTGTTAGGCCTCATGGAGAACATAAACCTTTCTTTAGCTAAGCTGTCATGGCATTAAGCAGTCTTTTAAAAATGTTTCTATGCTTATAGACAATAGAGGTATTTACAACCAACTTGCAACAAAAATTAATCAAAGAGAGGAGGATGGACACTTCATACTTATCAAAGAAAAACCCCATCAAGATGACATCTTAATTCTGAAAATCTATAACTCAAGTGTAACAGTACACACATTTATAAATGAAATGTAGCAAAAGCTTAAATCACACATCAAACACCACATTAGTAGTACAAGATATCAATACCTCACTCTCACCAATGGAAAGGTCATTAAGATACAACCTAAAAAGAGATAATGAAACTACTTGAAGTTAGGAAGCAAATATACCCAACATATCTACAGCACAATTCACCTAAATACAAAAGGATATACCTTCTTCTAATCACCCCACAGAACCATCTCCAAAATGACGGTATAGTCAGCCAAAACAGAAGATTAAACTCATGAAAAATTGAAATAATTGTTATCAGTCAACCAAGGAAAAAAGCTGGAGTTTTCCAACAACAGAAACAAGGCCTACAAACTAATGGAAACTGAACAAATCTCTAGTCAATGATCACTGTTTAAGGGAGGAAATATAGTAAGAAAGCAATGATTTTCTGGAAGTCAATGAAAATGGAGGCACAACGTACCCAAACTTGTGAGACGCAATGACAGCAGTGCTAAGAATTTCATAGAACTAAATGTGTCCTTAAATAAATTGGAGAGATCTCATACTAGCAATTTAAGACTACAACTAAAAACTTTAGGGGAAAACACCAAAGATGTGTAAACACAAGGAAATAATCAAAATCAGAGCTAAAGCAAAGAAAAAACACAAAGAATGAGTAAAACCAAGAGCTGGTTCTCTGAGAAAATCACCAAGATATGCAAACCCTTAACAAACTAACCAAAATACAGACAGTATATAAATTAAAACAATCAGAAATGAAAAGGGAAACATAACAACAGACAATGAGAGCATTCAAAGAATCATTAGGTTTTACTTAAAAAACTGAAAAGTATACACCAAATGGATGACTTTCTAGATGATAGATATCACTTAACAAAGTTAAATCAAGATCATGTAAACTATTTTAAAAGTCCTATAACTCCTAAGGAACTAGATACTGTCTCAATTTTAAAAAACAAAATTGATCAGAAAGTGTTCATGCAGAATTCTAGTAGAACTTGAATGTGTAGCTAATAGCAATTCTTCTGAAACTGTTCCACAAAAGTGAAACAGAAGGAACATTGGCAAACACATTCTATGAGTCCACAGTCAACACTGATACCTAAACCATAAAAAAGCTCAACAAAAGGAGAACTTCAGAACAATTTCCTTTATGAATATTGATTCAAAAAGATTCTCAAACTGAATCTAAGAACACATCAAAAACATCATCCACCATGATCAAATAGGCTTCATCCATTAGATATAGGTGGGTTCAATATATGAAAATCGATTAATTTAATCAACCACATAAAGAAATTCAAAGAAAAAACACCTGATCATCTCATTAGCTGCTGAAAGTCTTTTGATGAAATCCAATATCCCTTAGTGTTAAAATTCTTGGAGATATCATTGTAATAAGACATGTACACAAACACAGCAAAGGTAATACACACTAAGCCAATAGCCAACGTGGAATTAAATGGAGAGCAACTTAAATCTATTCCAATGAAACTAGGAACAAGGCAAAGCTATCCACTTACTCCATATCTTATTGATATACTACTTGAAGTTCTCTCTAGAGCCATAAGACAACTAAAGTAAATCAAGGTTATAGAAATTTAAAATAAAGAAGTCAAAGTATCACTATTAATAGATTATATGATAGTATTCATAAGTCACCCAAAAATTCTTCCAAAGAATTCTCTAGTTGATAAACACCTTCAAAAAATAGATAGACATGAAACTTACTAAAAATAATTCATTAAGCAACAAATAGTCTGGGAAAGAAATGAGAGAAACAGCACTCTACAAAAGCCACAAATAATAGAAGGCATCTTGAAGTAACTTTATCCAAGCAAGTAAAAGACCTCTATGACAAGGTCTTCCAGTTGCTAAAGAATGAAATTGAGTAAGATATAAGAAGATGGTAAGATTTCATGTGCCCATGGATCTGTAGGATTAACATAGTAAAAATGATCTTTTTACCATAGTATGTACAAATTCAATGCATAAAAATTCCAACACAAGTCTTTATAGGCCTTGAAAGGGCAATTCCTAACTTCATATGGAAAAACAAAAAAAGTCCAGGATAACTATAAATATCCTGTACAATAAAAGTACATCGAGAAGTATCATCATCTCTGATTTTACACTGTACCACAGAGCATTAATAATAAAAAAACACATGATATTGGTATAAATACATACAGGCTGATGAATGGGAGAGAAGCAAAGATGGTTACTATTTAACAAAGTGTCCAAAACCATACAATGGAAAAAGTAAAGCAGATTCAACAAATATTTTTAGACTAAGGATATCAGTCTACAGAAGAATTCAAATAGATATATCTACCAACTTGCACAAACTCAAGTACAATTGGATCAATAACCTCAATATAAACTTGGACACATTGTATCTAACATAAGAGATACTAAAATCTGGCTTGAATTACTTGGCACAGGAGACAAATTTCTGAACATTACCCCAATAGCTTTGGCACAATGATTGTCATTTAATAAATTGGAACTCATGAAACAGAAATATGTTTGCAAGAGTAAGGACATCATCAATAGGATAAAACAGCAGCCTACAGAATGTGAAAAGATCTTCATTAACTCTATATATGACAAAGGACTAGCATGAAAGATATATAAAGAATGTAAAAATTTTGACATCAAAAATCTCAAATTAAATAACCCAATTAAATATGAGGTACAGAGTTAAAGAGAGAATTCTCAATAGAGGAATCTTGAATCGCAAAGAAGCTCTTAAAGAAATGCTCAATGTCCTTGGTGATCAGGGAAATGCAAATCAAAACAACTATACAATTCAATGTTACAACTGTCAGAATGGCTAATGTCAAAAACTGAGACAACAGCACATGCTAGGGTGGATATGGAACAATGGAAACACTCCTCTACTGCTGGTGAGAGTGCAAACTTGTAGAACAACTTTGGAAATCAATCTGACAGTTTCTCAGAAAACCCAAAAGATGGACAAATATCCCACAAAGGCACTTGCTCAATTATGTTCATAGGAGCTTTATTCTTAATAGCGAGAAACTGGAAACAATCTAGATGTCCCTCAACCGAAGAATGGATTAATAAAAAAAAAGTGGTATATCTACTCAGCATAATACTCTTTAGCTTTTGAAAACAAAGCCATCATGAATTTTGCAGGCAAATGGATGGAACTTGAGAATATCTTTCTGAGGTAATGCAGACCCAGAAAGACACATAAAATATGTATTCACTTATAAGTGGTCATCAGCCATAAATTTAATAATCATGCTACAACGCACAGACCCAACGAAACTAGGTAATAAGTAGAGCCCAAGGGAGGGTGTATAAGTTTCACTTAGAAGGAGAAACAAAATAATAATTGGAGGTGAATGAAAACAGAGAACTGGTTGGGAGAGTATGTAAGGAGGAGAACTGGGATGGCAATCAGGTTGTGGAGGTGTGTTGTGTCAGAAAGATCAGGAGTGAGGATGGAATTTGTTGGGAGCATCTTCATGTCTATCTGGAGTCTGGGGAATTGGAAGACTATGGGGTATCATTGGGGGTGACTCTAGTGGAGATTTCTATTACTATTCACCACAATATTTGTCCTTTCTTTAAGATACACAGGGATAAGGATTCAGCAGAGACTGAAGGAACAAACAACCAATAGTTGCTCCAACTTGAAACACACACCATGTTAGAGACCGAACCACTGACATTATTAGTGACACCTTGCTATGCTTGCAGACTGGAGCCTAGAATAACTGTCTTCTGAGAAGCTTCATCTAGCAGTGGACAGAAACCAATGCAGAGACCCAAACACAGGAGTCTAGTGGAAGGACATGGGATAGATTTGAGCCAGTCAGAAGGGTCAAGGACAAAACAAGAAGACTAGTAGAGTTAGGTAACTTGTGCACATAGGGTCTCACACAGACTGAACCACTAAACAAAGAGCATGCAAGGGCTAGAACTAGGCCCCCTACGTATTTATAGCAAACATGCAGCTTAGTCTTCATGTGAGTCCAATAACAATTGGAGAAAGGAGTTTCTATGATTTTGTTAACTGCCATTGGACTCCCTTCCTCTATATGGACTACCTAGTTAGGCCTCAGCAGGAGAAGATGTTCCGAGTCCTTCTTGGATTAGATGTCCCAGGGTATGTGGCACACAAGTGGTTCTTCCAAGTCTCTTAGGATAAGGGGATAGGGTAACATGAGCAGGTATTTGTAAGGATAAGACTGGGAGAAAGGAAAAGGGCTCTGATCAGGATGTAAAATGAAAAAGAAAAAGAAAAAGAAAGAGAAAAAGAAAAAGAAAAAGAAGGCCAATATTATATATGTAAACATATTAGAAAACTTTAACATTTGATATTAACTTAGTGAATATTTTCTTGTTCATTTATCTTCATTATTATGTTACAACTTGTGCCTGATCATTCAAATCATCTTTTTATTCTAATATACTTGAAATGAAGAAAAGATGTACTTTTGACAATGAATTAAAATAAAGGAGTCTGTAATAACCTAGCATTATATTCAAACGTAAAAAATTTACTATTGATCTGTATGTCTTTTGTGACTCTCCAGAAGCACATTCTGATTTAAAAATGCTAATCTCATAGATGCTGCACTATTTCTTTCTAAATGACAGTATTACTGAAAACAGATTAGAGATTTTCTGCTGACTTGGGTTTTAATGGAATCTCATTTCAACAAATATGAAAAGACTTTGTAGCTACTCAGTAACTATTGGTTTCTTCTCAATTTTTGTATTTTGATTATAATGTCTTTAACTGAATCACCACATTTATTAAAATAAAAAGAACTATACTTGCCAATACATATATAATGTATTTTTAGATAGTATAATAGAGTTTTATAAATTCAGTCACTGAAGTAATTGATAGGCATATTTAATTTCCTATAACCCTCTACTTATTTAAAACAAAAATTTAAAAATATTTATTCTATTCTGCATAGGAATAAAACTGCTTAAAGGACACCTCTCATGACACAATGATGTACTCTTAGCATGATCACAAAGAAAGACATTTAAAAAAAGTATTTACAATAATGGTAACAAAAATTAAAAGCACCACAATGGTCCATCTACTGTAGAATCAAAATCTAGCACAATTATTGATAGATAACATGAAATACTATAATCAGAAAAATGAAAAATAAATTAATTCCGTATTTGCTCAATTCAAGGATATTTTGATAATTTATAGTCATCAATGTTTCCTTAATTTTCTGTTCAATTTTTCATTACTGATATATCACAAAGGAATTTTTTTTGTTTGTTTGTTTTTCTTTTTTTATGTGGACTCCTTACACTGTTAATTTGCTGATCTTCTTTAGCAGTAATGTCATCCTTTAATTACTTTTTTACTTTGGACTTTATATGGATTATACTTCTTTTTTCTCTTGGCTACACTGGCCCCAAAGATTCATGGTAAGATTGCTTTTTGTTATTTTGAGGATGTTTCCAGCAATTTTACCTTTTGTAAATGCTCTTTTTCTGTATTTATTTCCTCAAAAATTAAAAAAAATAGAAACTTTGAAACGTAAATTTTGCAGGAGAAAATATCTGATGACATTAATCAGATAAACATAATAGCTATAGTTTGAATATGTTTAACAAGAAAGAACATTTTTGAAAATTGACAGAAAAGAATGTTTTTAATTATATAAAATCCTGTATGAAGTAGTGCTTATATTGCTTTGCTTGACTACATCATAGCACAATGTATACACATGTCATTGCATGCTGTTTAATAAATTTATATGATGTTATGAGTGCAATATTTGAAACAAGGTTTCTTTGTACAAAATCTGATTGTTTTAAACTTTAGTTTTCTTAGGAGTAGTATTTACTATTATACTAAACTAAGCACGGGTCATTAAAAGGTTTCAATATTCATCAATATTCATCAATGTATTGAAGTATATGATAATATATTTCTTATAATTGTTTGCATGTCTTCTGAATTTTTGGACTGCGAAATATAAAAGAACAATGTATTTCTCATGTTGATGTTTTTGCTCTTAGAAGTTATGATATTTACTGGAACAAAAGAGATGTTGTTTATGTTCTAAGGAATTGAAATTTATTTTCTATAAACATTTTAAACTAAAATATACCCTTGACAAATACAACTTGGATACTAAAATATTTCTCGAGTTTGGACTGCTTTATTAACTTAAAATTTTGATATTTATACTCATATATATGTGTATTTTCTTATGAATAACTGCTTGTGTTATTTAATTACTGGAAGTGATCTTAGTATTGGTTACATATTATTGATGTGGAGGAAGAAATTCTTTTTAATTTTTTATTGGTTATTTTGTTTATTTACATTTCAAGTGTTATACCCCTTCCAGGTTTCCCCTCTGAAAATCCCCACTACCGCACCACCACCCCAGTATTCCTCTACATTGGGGCATCAAGCTTTCCAGGACCAAAGGCCATGCCTCCAATTTATGCCACATAAGGCCATCCTCTGCTACACATGCATCTGGGGTCATGGCTCCCTCAATGTATACTCCTTGGTTGGTGGTTTAGTCACTGAGAGCTCGGGGGTCTGGTTGGTTGATATTGTTGTTCTTCCTAAGGGGTTACAAACCCCTTCAGCTCCTTCATTCCTTCCCCTAATTACTCCATTAGGGTCCCCATGATCAGTCTGATGGTTTGTTTCAAGTATCCACCTCTGTATTTGGCAGGCTCTGGCTGAGCCTCTCAGGAGTCATCTATAGCAGGGTCTAGTCAGTGAGCAGTTCCTGGCACTAGCAATAGTGTCTGGGTTTGGCGTCTGCATATGGTATGGATCCCCAGGTGGGACAGTCTCTGTATGGCCTTTTCTTCAGTCTCTGTTCCACTTTTTGTCCCTGTATTTCCTTTAGACAGGAGCAACAGAAGAAACATTACTTAATTTGCTCTACGAAGCCACAATTACACTGATACCAAAACCAGACAAAGACCCAACAATGAAAGAGAACTTTAGACCAATTTCCTTTATAAATATTGATTCAAAAGTACTCACTAAAATTTTCACAAACAGAATCCAACAACACATCAAAAATATCAATCACAATGATCAAGTAGACTTCATCCCAGGGATTCAGGGAGGTTTAATATACCAAAATCCATCAATGTAATCCACTACATAAACAAACTCAAAGGAAAAAAAGCGCATGATCATCTCATTAGATGTTGAAAAAGCATTTGAAAAAAATTCAACACTCCTTCATGGTAAATGTCTTGTAAAGAACAGGAATTCAAGGCCCATAACTAAACATAGTAAAAGCAATATACAGCAAACCAATAGCCAACATCAAACTAAATGGAGAAAACCTTGAAGCAATCCCACTAAGATCAGGGACTAGACAAGGCTGCCCACTCTCCCCCTACCTATTCAATATAGTGCTGGAAGTTCTAGCCAGAGCAATTAGACAACAAAAGGATATCAAAGCGATAAAAATTGGAAAGGAAGAAGTCAAAATATCACTATTTGCAAATGATATGATAGTATACTTAAGTGGCCCCATAAATTTCACCAGAATACTCCTCAGCTGAGGAAGGGATTCTTAAAGTTCTTTTTCTTCAAATAAATCTTTTTAAACTGACATCAAATTGTTCTTTCTCAAAGTTCTTATAATATATAAGTTTTTCTCAAAACATTTCACTGGTTGATACTCTTGTGTTTTACAAAAGTTAGAGAGAAGAAATCTCTCTAACTCAGTGCCTGACTCACTGTAAAGGGGGCTGCTCACCCCTTTTTGTTCCTCTTAGCTTCTTGTTCCGTCTCTGTCCTCTTGTCCCTTATCCTCTCTTCTCTCATTTCACATCTATATCTCTTTGCACATGCTCATGGCCAGCCTCCTCCTCCTCCTCCTCCTCCTCCTCCTCCTCCTCCTCCTCTTTCTCCTCTTCTCTCTCTCTTTCCCTCTCCCTTTCTCTCTCCTTCTCTGTCTCCCTCTCCGTCTCCGTCTCCATCTCCGTCTCCCTCTCCCTCTCCTTATCCCAGACAAAGATCCAAAAATGAAAGAGAACTTTAGACCAATTTCCTTTATAAATGCTGATGCAATGTTTATATTGGTTTGGTTGATGTGCAGTCAATTGTGGGGGAATGGAATTCCTCTGTACAACCATGCTGAGGCATCACATCCACTTAAGGGACCAGACACACAATGGTATAGTATAGAATAAGGTTTATTCAGGGCATGGTAAGGGGAGTTGAGAGGGTAATAGAGACAGAGAAAGGCAGAGAGAGAGAGAGGGAGGGGAGAGGGAGGGAGAGGGAGAGGGATAAGGAGAGGGAGAGGGATGGGGAGATGGAGGGGGGAGGGGGAGGGGGAGGAGGACGAGGATGAGGACGAGGAGGACGAAGAGGAGGACGAGGAGGAGGAGGAGGAGGAGGCCGGTCATGAGCATGAGCAAAGAGATACAGATGGGAAATGAGAGAAGAGAGGATAAGGGACAAGAGGACTGAGAAGGAGCAAGAAGCTAAGAGGAACAAAAAGGGGTGAGCAGCCCCCTTTACAGTGAGTCAGGCATACCTGGCTGTTGTCAGGTAACTGTGGGGTAAAGCCTAGACAAAATGCTAACAAATACTTCTTATGAGTAAATTCAAGCACTTTAATCATGCTTTACATTTTATGTCCTGTCTTAAATTTCTACTTTGAACATTTTAATTACCTAAATTTTGTAAGTCTGTGGTGAGCATTGAACTTATTTAAGGATGAGCTATTTGTATTTAAGAAAATATAGTATTTAAGAAATTATAATATTATTTATAATATAAAGTCAATAATATTTTTGTCTAAGTACATTGATTCATTTTATTACTCACAAAAGATTCAGATAATGGCATGTTTTCAAATAAAATGTTGGGAGATTAAATAATGAGCATAGCCACATACTTCAGTATAAATTAAATCATTATTTTATGGTACTACTAGCTAAAAGACTATTGAACTTACATCTACCATTGCAACATTAATATTCAAAACTGATTTTGAAAAAATATAAAGTAAAAACAAATCTCATAAGTCAGAATGATGATTGGTACATTGTCTTCTGTACTTTACTCTAACCTCTTATTTATAAAACACTATAGGGTCTCTCTGAAAATGTTATTGATTTCTCATTAGAGAATGTCAGAAAGTGATTCATGATGTGAGTCACAGATGCCCCAAAATAGCATAGTCTTAGCTAGACTCTCATCTCTTATTTATCTAGTATCACAATACAAAGACATTGGCAGAGTAAAGTTGCCAAGGTAACAAAATGCGGAGGAATATGATAACAACAACAATTGTTCATCTGTGTGTATACAGGATGAACATTTTCAACCAGCAAATAATAAATCTGGATAAAATTGTTTCATAAATATCACTGTTGACACTTTTCTCTGATAATCAATAATAATAATATATCACTTCAATCTACATACAATAAGAATTAAAAGTCCTACATCTACACATAAAATAATATCAATGAATGACTTAATATATGCATTGTACTTTGAGGAAATTATTGTTACCAAGAAAAATATCTGTTTACAAGAAGTTAAAGCATAGTGCCAAATATACTTATGATATTCCAAATAGAAAAATAGAAAGCCATTCGAGTTTCTTCCCTTGAAAATTCTTTGTTAAGCTCTATACCCCATTTTTTAATAGGGTAATTTGGTTGTCTGGAGTCTAATTTCTTGAGTTCTTTGTATATATTGGATATTAGCCCTCTATCAGATGAAGGATTGGTAAAGATCTTTTCCCAATTTGTTGGTTGTCGTTTTGTCCTATTGACAGTGTCCTTTGCCTTACAGAAACTTTGCAATTTTATGAAGTCCCATTTGTCAATTCTCGATCTTAGAGCATATGCCATTGGAGTTCTGTTTTCAACGGAAGAAACTCGAATGGCCGAGAAGCATCTAAAGAAATGTTCAGCATCCTTAGTCGTCAGGGAAATGCAAATCAAAACAACCCTGAGATTCCATCTCCCACCAGTCAGAATGGCTAAGATTAAAAACTCAGGTGATAGTAAATGCTGGCGAGGGTGTGGAGAAAGAGGAACACTCCTCCATTGTTGGTGGGACTGCAAGATGGTGCAACCACTTTGGAAATCAGTCTGGCGGTTCCTCAGAAAATTGGACATAGCATTACCCGAGGATCCAGCTATACCACTCCTAGGCATATACGCAGAAGATGCTCGAACATATAACAAGGACATATGCTCAACTATGTTCATAGCAGCCTTATTTATAATAGCCAGGAGCTGGAAAGAACCCAGATGTCCTTCAACTGAGGAATGGATTCAAAAAATGTGGTATATTTACACAATGGAGTATTACTCAGCTATTAAAAACAATGAATTCGAGAGGTTCCTTGGTAAATGGATGGAACTAGAAATTATCATCCTGAGTGAGGTAAGCCAATCACAAAAGAAGACACATGGTATTCACTCACTGATTATTGGATATTAGCCTAGAACCTTGAAATGCCCAAGATGCAACTCACAGGCCACATGAAGCCCATAAAGAAGGAAGACCAAGTGAGGGTGATTCGGTCCTTCTTAGAAGGAGCAACAAAATACTCAAGGGAGCAAATATGGAGACAAAGTGAGGGACAGAAACTGAAGGAGGGGCCGTCTCAAGACCACCCCACCTGAGTATCTATCCCATGTGCAATCACCAAAGGTAGATGCTGATGTGGAAGACAGGAAGTGCATGCTGATAAGAGCCTGATATGGATATCTCCTCAGAGGCCTTCAAGAGTCAGACATATTCAGAGGCAGATGCTCACAACTAGCCATTGAACTGATCATGGGGTTCTCAATAGAGGAGTTAGAGTGAAGACTGAAGGAGCTGAAAGGGTTTGTGGCACCATGAGGAGAGCAACAATACCAACCAACCACAGCTCCCAGGGTCTAAACCACCAGCCTGGGAGCACTTAGGGGGGGATCCAGGGCTTCAGCTGAATATGTAAAAGTGGAGGGCCCTGCTGGGCATAGGTGGAAGAAGAGAACCTTGACCTCATGAAGGCTGGATGCCCCAGGGGGTGGGAATTTTGAGGGTGGGGAGGTGGGAGTGGGGGGGTGTAGATAGAGGTTACATCCACAGAGAAGAAGGAGGAGGGGCGAGGGGATTGGGGGTTCCGAGGGGGTGGTGGGGGATGGGGTAAGGGGACAACATAGGAAATGTAAATAAATCATCCAATAAAAAAAAAAGAAAAAAAAAAGAAATAAATCACTGGCCCAGTGTCTATAAATAAATAGTCAATCTATAGATTGTAGTGTTGACAATGCATGGTAGGAGGGAAAAAATCAATAAAATCTGCCTTTATTCCAAAAAAAAAAAAGAAAGAAAAATAGAAAGCAGAATATTTGACTTTTAAATAGCCAACTTAGAATTGTGGAATTTTAATAATATCTGTGTTAAAGAGAGGGGAAGGGAGGGAGGGAGGGAGACAGAGAGAGAGAGAGAGAGAGAGAGAGAGAGAGAGAGAGAGAGAGAGAGAGAGACAGAGAGACAGAGAGACAGAGAAAAAGAGACAGACACAGAGAGAGTGAGAGAAATGAAAAGATACAAGAAAAAGGCTGTATGCCTGTAGTCAAGGAATGTGAAAAATTGCTGGGGAAAATACAGAACTTAAAATAGCTGAGTAAGAATTTTTTACATGATCATGGAAAAGAACAAAATACTGACAAAATTTAAGATTTCTAAATTTCTTCTTCCGATGTTATACTATCATTCAATTTTTTCCCCTTTGGAACACAGTCCTAGAAATCTAAAGTAGAATGATACTAGGTTTTTGTCATCAAAGTGATGGGAATGAAACTTGAATTTATATGAAGAATTATGTACAAAGTTACCCAGTAAAGCCAAGCACTGGTGGAACATGCCTTTAATCTCAGTGCTTGGAAGGCATAGAAAGACAGATCTCTGAGTCAGAGGCCATCCTGGTCCACAGAGCAAGCTCATGACAGCCAAGAGAGAAACTGGGTCTTTCTCACCCACACACAAAACACACCCACATAAAAATAAAAATAAAATGACTGCTGAAATATTCAAATTAAGAGATAAGTTTTTATCATTTCATCCTAGATGATTACTCTGAATCTTTAACTTCAGAGTCAAGTGGTCTCTCTCAACAGTTTTTAATAACAAGTCTATAATTCCTCAAAATAAACAACAAGTAAATAAGCAATATCTTCCCCCCCCCAAAAAAAAAGAAAACACATATAACTCAGGAAACATTGTAGAAGAGAGGGTTGTATAGATAGAATATGGGGAGGAGAGTTGTGGAATGGTGAATTTTCCATATTACGTGGCTGTAGAATGTACCATGTCCAGCATCTCTGATTATCTACTCAGAATCTTCACAATATCTAGCTAATTAAAATTCTATTATGGATGAAGGAGGGGGATGCTGATGTCTTTCCCCAAGCTCAGGAGATATTTTCAATTGATAGGCTTTGTGGGGCGGAAAATTACATTTCGTTATGTGTGTGTCTACTAGTATGTTGTCAGTGCCTGAGTGAATGGCATATGGGCAACTATAATTGGGCTCTAGGGTTTCTTAATAATATTTAAAAATAAAATATTAAGCTGTGCTATAGATGGTTTATGTAGTACTAAAAATTAGAGGGGAACAGTAGTTGATAGACATGATAAAATACTTTGTATATATGTTACAGGTCATATGGAAAGATATCCTGACAGTCCACAGCCAAAGAGTACCACAAAGTCATAACACAACAAACCTCACACAAGTAATGTATTGGGAGGAAAAGTCCCATAAAGGTTGCAAGACAGTCAGTGAGCAGAACACAGGGTTTATATAAGATTTCATAGTGGGGCAGGGTTGTGGAGACCTCTCCAGTGAAGTTTTTCAGGCTAGCGATTGGTGGGATTTCAAGTCCAGAGCTTGGGCTTTTATTCTGAAGAGCAAGGTCTGTGTCTGGCAGTTAGGCAGTTAGAGTGTTCTTTGGGTAGAACATGACAGTTGGCAGTCCTTATTGGGATGGTCTGGCCACTTGAGCGCCACTAGGCATTTACAATATATAGCCATGAAAATTAAAATAATAAAACACAAAAAACTAAAATTGCTTAAAAAAATATTAGTATTATGTGGGGCTGTAGCTTACGAGTGGGTATGGGTCCTGTTGGGCTCTGTTGTGGTTCCCATGTGTCTGCCATGGCTCAGGGAGGCAGAATCATGGAAATTTGATTGAATTCACTCCAAGTGGCACCAGTCAGACACTGGGCTGTAAGTATCTGTGCAGGAAGTCCTATGAGGTCAGAGCTTCTGGTTTGGGGGTCTCTGAGGCCGAAGCAGATGACCAGGAGACCAGTGGGGATGAGATAGCATCTTTTCCTGTTTTAGAGGTTTCTGATGCTGTCCATCTACTTTCATATATTTATTTGTCTGTTATTTTATCAATATGTCTATGGCATCCAAATTAAAAGATATGTTTTTGAACGAAAGTACTGTAAAAAAACATATACTTCCACTGTAAATTACAGTTTATATTTTAAATATTTATCTACTTTTAGGCAGATAATACGATGTACAATAAATCCTCTCTGATGACTAGGCAGGAACAATAAGCTGTGGATCACATCAGAAAGTAATCTAAATTGGAAGCAACTCACACTGTACATTGTACAGTTATTCAAATGTGATATTGTTCTTATGTATATTAAAATTATTTCAAATTACAATTTTTGTTTATCAATATAAAGTACTCTATTTCTACCAGCCTTAAAAAATTGTACCATTTTATATTTTCTTATGATCTATCCTACATTCTCAACTATTTAGAACTACTTTGTATCAATGACTTTACTGAAAACCTCACTGAAGTTCAAAAGAAAACTAAAATATAATTTTATTTAAGACACAATATAAATGGATTTTGGCATTCCAGTTTATATTAGTTTGAAAATTTATATAGATAAAAAATAAATGTTAAATCAAAAGACATATTAATATTATCCTATCATTTCGTTATATGAAATATTTGAAATTTTAAAGTTAAATCTGTATAAACTTTAATATTATTCTGAAATGAAACTTTTTCGAGCAAACATTAGTTGACATTTTACTGTGTTTGATATTAAGAAAGTAAAGTACATTAAATTATATTATATCACCAAAACACCCACATGAATGACTACATTTTTTAACTTCAAATTACTGTTAATATATCTACCTATTTCATAAATTGTATCATTCTAATAATTTTATTAATGAAAAGGGTAGTTTATTTTCAGGCATTTGTTAATTATATTTACTTTTTAAAAATAACTACAGAAATACTGTGTATTTTGTGATGAAACAAACTAATAAATATAAAAAGGAAATTATAATCCTTTTAAATATTATCATTCTAGTAAGCACTAAACATATTTCAAAAAAATCCATGTCACCCACTATTTTAAAAATTGCATGATGACAATTATCTTACTTTTGGTCATCACTATCTACTTATGCCAATTTTTAGTATTAAATTAACTCTTTGACCTAGAATTGCAATTTGTTTTCCAAAATTTCTTTTCAAGCACATTCTTTAGAAATGTCTTAGTTGGTTGAATATTGTATGTTACTGGCATATGTTCATTGCAGGGGCACACTTCCAGAAAAAAAAAAAAAAGTCAAAGAGTGGGGGTTGTAAGGTACTGCCAGAATATTTAACAAGAATACACTACTATTTTAGGAAAGACTAATATTTCCTAGGGAAAATTTAATATCATGATAAAAGCTGTTATAGTACAGAATAAGTGAAATGATTTTTTAGTAAAATTAT
Organism: Grammomys surdaster; assembly: GCF_004785775.1. NCBI lineage: Eukaryota > Metazoa > Chordata > Mammalia > Rodentia > Muridae > Grammomys > Grammomys surdaster. The sequence goes on from NW_021604563.1 coordinate 11,214,595, forward strand.
TTATTCTTGCATCACATTTTACTAATAATCATCACCTTTTACTAATTGCTTCTTTTGTCGTTTGACTAGTCTTCCGTGTCTTTTCCTAGTATTTTCCCAAAATCCACCTAATTAAAACAAACAAACAAACAAACAAACAATTCTCATGTCTTAATGGTGAGAGAAAATTTGGTATATTGCATTGATTAAAGTATTCATAGGTTATATGTCATATTACTTCACTGATTAAACAAAAAAAAATGGGAACAATGTGTTGGAAAAGAAGAAAGCATAAATTTAACAGAAATATGCCATACTGGAGTAGCCTAAAGAGTCTAGTGAATTTTACAAGACAAACAAAATTTCCTAATGGCTTCCAGAAAGCACTCTTACTGATATTACATGACTTTAATAAGGTTAATAAATCAAAAAAGAAATTTAAGCTTAATTTCCACAATTTTCAACTACTATTCTGCAAACAATCTGTATGTATGATATTAAGGTCTGATTGGAATAAAGTGTTAATCTATCCGTGAATATAGCAAATTTCAATAGTAGAAAATTGAGTAAGGGTTTTGGTGATTATCTAAAAATCTAGACTATTCACAAATTCATTGCCATCGTAAGAAAACTAATCATTTACCTGTGAAGTTAGAGCAATACTCTCAATTCCATCTTTTTTATAAAAATTAAATTTAATGAGAGTTCACATATGCATTGATGTCCAGAAGTATTTTAGTAAGATATTACACTGTTAGGTGAAAAAAAGTATGGCCCCTTGGGGCTCAGGCTAGGTATCACATGCCTTTACATTCAGCACTCTAGAGGTAGAAACAGGCTGATCACTGAGGTTTGAGGCCAGTCCAGCCTATATAGTAAGTTCCAGGTTAGAAAGAGCTAAGTAGTGAGTTTCTGTCTAAAGAAACAAAATGCCCTGTTGGTTTGGAGACTTTAATACTCTCGATGGGACTAAAACAGAGAATGCATGCTGGTTTTCTTTTTATGAATGGTTGAGCTAGTTTCCAGAGTTTGATTCCTGACTCCCATCCTGGAAGTTCACAACCACTCATAATTCCATCTGTAGGATATCTGACAACATCTTCTGGCTTCAGTGGGTACCTACACTCATGTCCCCATACTCACACACAGACAAATATATATTTAATGAAAAATAAAATAAAATAATATGCCTGGGTTGAAAATAACACACATGTTATAACAAATTGATATCCTTATATATGTTGTTTTTCAGTTACTGTTCTCAGTGCTTAGAAGTACTCAAAATAGAACTGCTTTCATAGATTCTATTTGACACAACATGCACAGTAACAAAATCAGTTAAGATTTCTCACACTCTTCTAGACATTTATTACATCTCATCAATAGTTGTACTTTACTTTATCTTTAATATTATCATACATTTTAGTTTGTCTCAACAAGTAGAATGTAAGCCCCATCATACTATATGACATCTAAAATAAACTATGAATCTTTTTCTTCCTGGTTCTCCATTTATCATGACACTATATTCTTTGCTCATTATATATTATGTTGTAAGGGACTCTATACCATACAGAATGTACATGTATAGGTATAAATCTATCTAGCTTCCTATATCAACTGTAAAATGTGTGTTAGCAATATTTCAGATAATCCTATACAGAAACTCATGAACTCATGCTTCATGGCATTATACCTATCTCTTAATAGGACAGAGTGAAGGTAAATATTTTACATAGTTGATGAGTTTGAATAAAATAAATGTATTTCAATTCATACAATTTTAGTATTACTTGAAAATATGATCGTGGTAACTGGAATTCCTGAGGATTTGGAAATATAGCCATTAGTACATTTTCTTTTAATGATACCAATAGAGTTGTGTATTAGCACAAATTAACTTTAAGTATCTCTTAGGATTTTGTACCTTAAAATAAGCTATGTTTAGTATTAAAAATTCTACTTATTCATTTTCAGAAAGTAAATTTAAATAAAGTATCGAATAAAAAATAATTCAAAAAGAAAAGAAAAGCAAATCCCCCCTAAAAAAGAAAGTAAATTTCACCATATAACTACACAACTGTATAACTGTGTGTGTGTAGATAAACACATGCACATGAATATTATATATACATGTACATATATAGATATAGTATTTTGATATTATAAATGTCAATGTTTAGGTAACTGCACTTAAGATGGATGGATACTTTTTATTGTATGTCAGTTATCTTCATTTACTTTTTATTGTGATGGTAAAACCATGACCAGAAATGACTTGAGAACTGGTGTTTATTCAATATTAACAGATTTAATTCCATTGTCAAGGTTAGCCTGAACAGAAAATCAAGGCAGAAACTTGAGTCAGACACTGAAGCAGAGACTGTGGTAGAATATTTCTTACAAACCTGCTCCCTATGACTTGAAAAGAGTTTTTTTCTTTCAATTGATGACCACTTGCAGCAATGTAGCAATGACTACAGTGGGCTTTGACATCCCATGACAATCATTAGTTTTAAAAATGTCCCTACTGATTTGTCTACAGGTCAAGCTTATGGAAACATTTTCTTAGTTAATGTTTTCTTTCTCCAGATTACTCTAGCTTGTATGAAATTGACAGAAAAACTGTTACCAGCATTTTAGTACTCAATAACTTTAAAAATTGTTCCAAGAATATATATGAATATTTATTTATTTGTATTTTGGGGGACAATACTTCACTCTAGAATGCCATAGAAAACTCTTTATTGCACATACTGGCTTCAAAATAAGTATAGTCCTCTTACCTCAGCATCCTACATGCTGGAATAGTTGGTGTATTGTACCATACATGAAATGGGTTTAATTTTATGTGAAATTTTTGGCAGGTTCTCACTTATATTAAAGAAATCTCTAGTAAATTATTATATTTTATGATCATGGACTTCAAAAACTTTAAAATAAATTATAATAAATATCAGATGAAATACATAAAACTAGAAATTAATAACTTCCAATGTGTACTTTCTGCTTTCTTTTACACTTGTCAATTAATTGGACCAAATTGATAAATAAAAGAATTTTCATAAATTTCATGATTTTTGTTACTGTTGACAAAGTCTGTTTGATTTTTCTTAGTTTCTGCTTATTATCTGTGTTTGGATCACAAATTTCATCTTACTATGATATGTTTCCAACCCTATATATACAGATACTATTATAACACTATGTCTATATGTCAAACGATTTTTCTTTATGACAAAAATAATTATTCTTAATTACTCTTCATTATTATTGGCATACTTTATATTCATTTCTTATATCATTGATGTGAAAACAAAAGTGGCAACTGGATTAAAGAAAATTACTTACACTTTCAGGGTAGATAGATAATCTACCATTACAAAAAAATGCATAGCAGCAGGAGCAGAAAGTGTTTAGTAATGTGGATAAGAGTCAAGAATAGAATAACAAATCATTGTATTCGGCTTATTTTCTTCCTTCTAATTATTTTTAGAAGCATAGCTCATGAATGGTGCTTATCAGAGTTAAGGAATGTCCTCCCATCTCTTAATCATAATTAATAAATCGATCACAATATGTGCAGATACTTGTCTCCAATGCTGTTTTAAATCCTGTCAAGTTGACAAGTCATATTATCTGCCATTGAGTATAATGTCTGTTCTTAAATTTTTATGTATTAGTTCAATACCAAAGCACTTTTAGAGAATCTATATCAAAAGCACGAGAAGGATGCTCAAGTGTTACATTCAAACATAGTCACATGGTCTTAAATTGAATTTACTAATGCTTTCTTTTGTGAAAATTGAAGAAAATTCAAAATATGATGCAGTTCTAAAGAAAAACAGAGGAGATCTGATCTCAAAAGTATGTCTTTTACCTAAACAAGAGTCTGTTATTCGTGATTTTCATTTCTGTGTTTCAAATTGCAGACAATTACACTGTGAGTGCACTACCTGAAAGTTCTACAAATAATTAACTAATAAATTTTACATTTTGAGCGATATTAATTAGAATGATGAAATCTTATACTGTCCTGGTACATACTATTTGGTATGCTATTTGGTATGAGAATCATCTCTTTCAACAATACATTCATTTTTTTTACCTCATTGGTATCAGTATTGTAGCACATAGGTTTAAGTGATTATGGTATGTAGTGATAACTCAAAACAATGGGTAGTGGTTTTGTCAATTTTATTATAATGCATTAATCTTACTGTTTTATTTTAATGTTGTGATTGTGAATTTCTCATTCGTCTTCTCTAAATACCTCATGATAGGCTTATGTATATGCCTATGCATGTGGAGAAACACTATTCATATAGTTAGCTACCAATGATGAGATGGTATAAATCAATCATATAAAGTATAGCACTGAATCAGAACATCTTTAATATATATATATTTAAATGTCATTGTTAAATAACTCTGTTTCATGACTTAAATAGTAATATTTTTAGATATTTCATTTAGAGATTTTAATTTTAAAGGAGATAGATAGATAACCTTTAAAGAATTTTAGAATGAGAAAAATATGGAACTATAATTTCATGTGTTTATACATTGGCAAGTTTTCAAGAGATTGGTACATATTTTTTTGTTTGTTTGTTTTAAATGAGGTCTATCATTCAGCAGACAATTTTACCATTGAAATTAGATGGATCATATGAATTTGAAATGACTCAAAACTGGAATATAGTAGAGGTAATATAAAATGGCCCATAGGTTGCAGGTCCAGTGCTAATATGTCATAATCTTTTTTCAGATATTACAAAAGGAACAACCATGTGACCTCTGCAATTTGAAAATAATAGTCCTGTAAATTTTCATGTTACAATTTCTAAGTTATTGATTTGTTGTTTTTTCTGTGATAAATATGAAGTATAAAGCTTACTCAAATTCAGGGTATAAACCACAGAGTGAATTTATTAGCATCAATAATGTGGCTTTAGGCATATAACAGAAATATGAACCTTTTTAAATTTCTTCTGGAATTTCTAATTATTTATACGTGTATATACTTGTGTTATAATGCTGAATGATATTGTATATAAGGGGAAATATGTCATAATTGTTATATTAAGATTTTTATTTTCATTGCATAATTTAATTCTTATTTAAAGCATATAAAATGACCTACCCTAGTCTACTTGTTTACTCATAGCACTTAAATTTATTTAGGATTTCAACATACCAAGATAGAGATATCCAATTTCTCATATTTCATTAGAACTATGTCAGTGTGTGACATGATTCTAGCCAATGAGATACCTTTGTAGGCAGAAATCTCTGGGGTAGAGAATCCATTGTTAATGAAAGGCAATGTCCTATTAAGAATCTCTTTATACTTTCACCTTTTGCCCTTTTGCCAGTCTAACTGGTTTGGAAGCTAGACAGTCTTCTGTGACCACTGGATACTCTTGAGCTTGAAAGCCTACATATTGAAAGATCAGCTAAATTGAAAGTTGGAAAGATATTGGCTCCCTGTTGGTATTAGTTTGGTTCATGTAGAACTCTGAACTTACTTCTACTGCGCTTCTTTTCATGTCATAAAAATAAACCCTTCCCTGTTTAGAAAAAATCCTTTAAATTTGTTATTACATGTACCTAAGCACATATGAGACTGTCACAAGAAATTTGAAATTTTCTAAGTCAAGGTTGCTTTAATGTAAATATGGTTTAGGAACTATCAAGTGAAAACAATCCTTATAAAGGCTGTGTATTGTAAAGTTCTCAGCATCTGTATTAAGTCTTCAGAAAAACACATATGTGTTTAATGGAACTGTGGTTTTAAATAGTGAGAGCACATTAAATAGTTTGATATATGAGACAAAAACTGAAGTTATACATATTGAATTGTTCAATATATTTTATTTGAAATACACACACATACACACACACACACACACACACATATATATATATATATATATATATATATATATATATATGAAATGGAAATAGATACTGCACAATTTACAAAGAGACCATATATAAGAAAGAACTAATTTATGGTGGTTCATTACAGTTTGAATAATGATTAGTGGGTAGGATTGCTATAAAATACAGCATACCATAAAATGTAGAAACGGAGTTTAATCTTGCAATGTCAAATATTTAGTATAACTTCAGAGTATTATAAATACTTTGAATGACTTTGAATCATTATATACATAAATAGCCATACAAGTTTTACAAATTACATGGAAGACATAATATTTATTTTAAGAATTTGATATAAGACAAGACTTTGTTAAGTTCTTATGTCAGCAAAACAAAGAATAGTTTGTAAAAGCCTATTGTTCTTAATGAAAGAAAAGACATCAAGAGTGTTAATGTATAATATCATTTATATGGAACACGATAACTTAATCTAGTATACCTAAAAGAAGGAATCCACTGTTTTTACATTACAACACACATTGTAGACAAATTTTAGTTTAAGGAATGTTAAAATTTTTATTGACCCTGCAGCAAACGTTGTGTATGAGTAAGTTCTTTTTGTAATAGTAAATATTATCAAATATTTCATTGATGGACAGTTTTATAATAAAGATTTGATATAGATTTTAACTAAAATAAGGTACATGTTGATTTTATTTCCTCCTGACCTTTTCTGGGCTGTGTATCTATGGATACAAACCGTTATACTGAATTTTCTGGATCCAGTAAACCTTCTACAAGTAATTGAATTAAAATGTTATCTGAATGAAATATATTGAATGAACACTGGGATGAACTTGATCTGTGGAGACCTTTCAAAGAAAGTTGTTATAGTTTTATTTATTTTGATATGATATAATAGAGATTAATTCAAGGATATTTTTGTAATATTTGGATGATTCAATGTTTGGAGCAACTTCTATGAAATTTAAACTTCAATAATAAAGTGAATTGTTTTGGTAACTTTTGAAATCCTATTATGAAAAACATGTTAATAATCTTAAGGGAATGTTATATCTTAAAATCTAAGTTCAACAGGAAAAAAACCCAAATAATGGAACTGTTAAAATATAATATACTGTATATGTGTGATTTCAAATGAAATTTTTCCACTTTAAAGAGGTCTGTAATTCATAGTGATTTCACTTATTTTGTAGGTCTTTTTAAAATGACAACTGAGTCTTTAATGAGGAACAAAGATACATAAATTTACTTAAAATAGCTGTAAAAATAATCTTTTTCACCAAAAAGTTTGATGACTACTACAATTTGAACTAATAATATCCTTCTTTAGGTTATTTTTAAGAGACAAAACATATTTTATGAGAAAATTACTAATAGCAAAAGGTTTTATTCATTGAAAATGCTCTGAGATGAAAATAAAATAAGGTACCCTAAAAACTTCCCATTGGAACACTATCATAATTATTGTGATTTTTGTTTCAAAATCAGTCAAATATAACATTCATATTTTTCTAATTTATTTGCACCATTTTCATCATTTCAGAGTTTTGATATAAAAATAATAAAATACAATTGCAAGAAGTACCACATTTAATTTAAATTAATGTGAATGAAATAAATTTATAGACACTCATATGCTAAACTGTATTTTCAAGATTAGAGAATCCAGATGTGATACTAATTTCCTATTGGTCCGTAAAAAGAAAACAGAGACTTGCAATTCAAAGATCATTTCTTTAGTTAGTTATGTGTATTTGATAGAATACTCCATCCTTGTGGATAAGTCTGTGCGTTAGAGTAATCCTTCTATGGAGTGAGTCTAGCAAAGGAAAGGAGAGCACAAGCAAGGGCAATGTTCTGAAAGGTTACACACTACTACGTCAAGGGAGATGGTTTTTAATTTAGTAGCAAGGAGTGACTTGAAAGGCTAGTGTCAATGAAAATTGTAAAGGTTCCCCTCAAGAGGTTGGTGTCTTTTATGTGAACCATAGGAGATTTATGGGGGAGGACAGTAGTTTGGAAAATTGTCTGGTAGACCTTTGAAAGAGTGTAGAGTCTGCAGGATGTTAAAGGTGTCTCTATGGTATCTGTAGATCGATAAGGCACAGAGGGCCTGTCAAGACTTTTGTTATCCTGCTGTGAGAAAAGAAAAAAGCTAAGGTCACTGTCATCAGTATATATGAGCACATGCTGTAGATCTGAAGTTTCTTTTTCCAGAAGAAGTGAGCAAAGATACTGTTACAAAACCTTAAAAGCAGTAATCATAAGATAAAAATTAGCAAAAATGTATTACATTAGTTATATTTTTTTCTTTATTCCACAGAAGATGCCATGTGTAAAATAGGAGAGGACTGGCTAAATGGTCAAAAATATTATAAATTAGTATAAAAATTTGTATGAGAATTAGTATATAACAGAAATTCATCAAGAGTATAAAACAAGGGCCAGAGCCACACACTAGCTTGTAAAATTTTTTTGTTTTGTAGGAGTGATTATCTGAATTTAAACCCTTAAGCCTTCAGTAGAGGAAATATCTAGTTCATAAGGGTTTCTTCTGTCCTCCACAAATGCACTATGATGCATTTGTGCTATGATACTCACACACAACAATATTTTATGATATCAAACTATAATATCATTTATGTAAAAGAAAACCATGTACCTTTTCAAATGTTATAGTTTTCAAAGCAATACCAGTAGGTAGGCAAGCTTTTGAAAATGTAGTTCCAGAAATGATTACTAACTAAAAGGCTGTGTTTTTAACTGGAGGAGTACAAGTGAAGATCAAGTATTATCAACTTTTAATGAAAAAGTATTAAAAATAGAAATACAATGCATGGTAGGCAATGATATGGATTATATAACTAACAGGAGATCTAAAACATCACAAGAAAAAAAAACAGGCATGTACTCAACATAAAAATCTCACGTCAAAGAGAATATGTTTAAATAGGAAGTGATATTTAAATGTTCAATGAATGTATCCATGAGTAGGTATATCAAGAATGACATTGTATCCCTGATGTTATGAATGAATAAACACACACTGTTGAATTTGAACTCAAGGCCTTCTATAAAGATTAAATATTATAGAGAAACATTTAATACTCAAATGGAATTTGCTTTTGAGATGGTGGTAGAAAACTGGTCATTATAATTTGCTATACTTATTTTTATTATATGGTACTTTCAGTGTTTTTACTGCTTAAAAAATAAAACTAGAATGATACAGGAAATCATTAATAGTACATATTTCTGTTTTATATTGATATATTATAAATTGTGATATTTTGGTCTATTTTTAATTATTATTTCAAGTATGAAATAATGTGTAAAATATTTGTAAATCGAATATTAAAGAGGAATGTGAATGAAGGGCCCTGTTTTAAAATAAATGAGAGTGTCACATATGTCCCAGACTGTCAATGATGGGTATTTTTTTTCTGTCAACTTGGCTATATCTGAAAGTAATAAAGTGTCCAATTCTCTGAGTACACCTGTGAAAGAATTTTAGTTACCTGGATCATTTATTAGGATGGTTCACCTGAAATCCAGATCACTTGATGTGGAAATACACACCTTTAATCAGGATCATTTGATATGAGAAGACCCATCCTAAATCTGGGCCACAAATTCTAAGAGAGGTCTATATAGAGCACAAGAAAGAGAAACACTTTATCTCTTTTCACGCTTGCATTTGCCATTACGTTACTGCCATTAAAGCCTACTTCGTTGGGATTCTGGTGTATACTGAAGAATAACTGAAACATTCAGGATCCTGGACTGAGAAACTACTGGATTCTTGGATCTTATTTTAGGATACAGTCATTGATGGACTAGTTAGTATATAGCCTGTATGCCACTGTAATAAAACTCATATATACATACATACATATAGTAATCATATCTGTATGTTTTGCTAAAATTCTTGACTGTGAACTCACTATATAGCATAGAGTGAACCTGAACCCTTGATCCATCTCCTTCTGTCCCCTGAGTCAGAGAACTGCAGATGTGTTTAACACCATGGACAGATATGGAGTTTTATTTTTAGCATAATTTATATAAATCCTATGATAAGACTAGAATGTTCAAAGAAGGCAAAATTATATAATAGGAAAAAATAACCTATCTTCAGCACATTGTGCTGGTCTAACTGTAAATGTGGTTGTGGAAAAATGCAAATGCATCTACATTTATCACTCTGCATAAAACTCAAGTGCAAGTGAATCAACATCCTCAACATAAAACTGGATACACTAAATCTTACAGAAGAGAAAATGTGGAATAACCTTGAATACATTGAAAAATGAGAGGACTTTCTGAACAGAACACTTATTGTACAGGGACTAAGACTATCAATTAATAAATGAGACCTCATAGAACTGAATAGCTTCTGATAGGCAAAGAACACACTAGCAATAGGATAAAATTCCATCCAACTGTACATCTAACAGATAGCTAATTTGTAAAATATATTAATAGCACAAGAAACTAGACCCAGAAAACAAATCCAACTAAAAAAATGAGGTACAGATCAGAGCAGTAGCGTCCACAGAGGAATCATAAGTGTCAGAAGGGCACTTAAAAATGTGTTCAACGCCTGTAGTCATCTGGGAAATGAAGATCAAAATAACTCTGAAATTCCATCTTATACCTGTCAGAATACTTTTGTTTGTCACAAACAAAAGAGGCATTTCATACTGGCAATAGTGAAAGGGAACACTCTTCCATTGTTAGTTGGGGTACAAACCAGTATAGCCAATATGGAAATCAATATGATAGTTCCTCAGAAAATTGGGAATAGACCCACCACAAGACATAGTCAACCTAGTTCTGGGCATACACCCAAAGAATGATCCACCCTACCAAAAGGACACTTGCTAAACTATGTTCATAGTAGCATTAATCATAACAGCAAGAAACTGGAAGCAACCTAGATGTCCCTCAAAATAATATAAGATAAAGAAATTGAGGTATATTTATTCAATGGAGTATTACTCGGCTATTAAAAAAATGTAGCATCATTAAATTTGCAGCAAATGGATGAAACTAAACAAAAAAAAATCATCCTGAGTGATGTTACTCAGACCCAAAAAAATGAACTTGGTATGAGCTCATTTATAAGTGGCTATTAGCTGTAAAGGACAACCATGCTACTTCATTGCTTGGATATAGATTTTGAACTGGCCATCTCTTATAACCAAGACTTACAGTTGAGGGATTGGGACACGAAGACAGACATTTAAACTTCAGCCTACAATTTTTCCTGCCTATAGATGTACTGGGGAAATGGTTGTGTAGATGTTGGGATAGGGGTGACCAAACAAGGAGGAGGAGCCTACACCTGATTCTGCCTGTAGAATCAGGAACCAAAGGCTTTATAGTCCAGAGACTATGACAAAACTAAACATGACTGGCAAAAAAAATGTCGATGAAATGATGCCTAATGATACTTGGCTGTACTCATAGATGAGTGCCTAGCCCAAATGTCATCAGAGAGGCTTTATCCAACAACTGAAGGAAACAGATTCAGAAACCCACAGCCAAACATTAGGTGGAACTTGGAGAATCCTGCACAAGAGGAGGAAGAACGATTGTAGGAGCCAGAAGGAAACCACAAAATATCCCACAGAATAAAGTAACTTGGACTCATAGGGGCTCAGAGAAACTGGACTGACAACTAGGGAACCTGCATGGGATTGACCTAGGCTCTGTGCATATATGTTAGAGTTATGTAGCATAGTCTTTTTTTTTTTTGTACTAATAGTGGGCGCATGTGATATCTTTGACTCTTTTGCCACAATTTGTGATCCTTTTTCTAATAGTTGCTTGCCTTCTCCAGCTTTAAACCAAAGGGGGCTTGCCTAGTCTTAATACAACTTAATATGCCATGGCTGGTTGATATCAGGAAAGGCTTGCCATTTTCTGAATAGAGACAGAGAAGAAGTGGGATGTGGGAAAGTGGAGGTAGTGAGTAAAAATTGAGAGAAGAGGAGGAAGCAGAAACTAGTCAGAACGAATGTAAGGAAAAAACTAATAAAAGAATAAATTATCCAAAGGACGAGGAGTGAAAGATGACAGAATGGTTAAGAGATCCTTTCTAAGTCTGAGTGAAAGATAATGATGGCTTTTTTTTTAACATAATGCATTGGAAAGTATACTGAATATATGAGCTTTAGAATATGTTTTGAAGATAAACACAGTTGCTTTGCAGATGAAGTCAATTTGGATGATTACAGGAAAGATAGTTTAGTATTTTTTTAAACAACTTATATTAAACACTTGAATGAATAATGATTCCATTTATTGAGGTTAGGAATTATATTTGACAGAGAAAATCAGAAGTTTTCTATGAAATATGAATGAATGAAACATACATAAGTGATGAATTTGTGTGTGCAGATTAACTTGTGTTTTTGATATTAGGACAATTTCTTGGCTAAAAATATGAAATTTGGAAGCCATGGCTCTGGCATGTATTAGGTCATGGTATTGAATTAGATTACCTGTTGTGTAACTATAGGTAAAGTTATTCTATAGCTTTGTACTTAGATAATTAATGACTTAGGAAAGCAATTAAAATAAATATTAAATGTTAAAAAAGAGAAATCAGCATCAAATCAAGTATGGACAATTAGAGATAGATCATACATAATACCAGACCACCATAATGAGCTCTATGTAAAATCATGTAAGTAATTGTTAGTTCTTCAACATTAAATAAAATTGCAAATTTCAGTTTATGGACTTTGCATTTAATGATAAGCCAGGCAGAAAAACAGCAAAACAAATGCACATAAAGTTTACAGAAAACATGTCAAACAGGTAATCCCTATTTGGACAACAATGATATGATTTATAATGGCATTGTTTGAAAATGATAAATAAGTAAATAATTGATAACTATGGTAACTTTGTACATAGCTAGAAATAAACTTGGGAAGTGTCAGAGAGTACAAGAAAAGAGTAAATAACAAATTTGGTCATTAAAGCAATTCTTTGTGATTGTACAACTTTGTAAATTTGATTATAAGAGAAAAGCTACTTCATTAAAATCTACTTCATTAAAAAAAGATATTGGGAAAAGAAAATAACACCACAGCATATTAGTTAGCTTATTATAAATATATTACTTAGTGACTGAGAATCCCAACTTAGAAAGCAGAGTTAGAGAACATTTCCTCTGAGCAGATCCTATTAGAAATACATTTAAAGAATTCTGTAAACAACTGCATGACTCAGAAAATAATGATTGCCTAAAACTGATTTATTTTTCAGTTTCTTGCCCACTGTCTTTGTTAAAAAAAATGATTTAAACCCAAAACCTGATTCATCCACAGGAAATTATAAATGACTGAAATAGAAAAGGCTCTTTTCAAATATCATGTCACTCTGACTAATACATTCTGAAAATCTGAAGAAGCTCTAAGAAGCTGACAGATTTGAAAAGATCATGCTATTGATGTCATTAGTTTATTTTTCACTCAAACTTGTAAGGTTTCCAAGTCACCTCAAAATTCAAAATGTTGGATAACTCAGTCCTTTAAGAGACTATGATTTATTGTGTTAGTAAAATATATGTGTCCATATATATGTGAAGATAATTTGTGGTATATGGTTTACAATTAATATAAAGGACTTTATTTTCCAAGTTTTGAAAGTTACATATATAGCCTTGCAGTATAGCATGGGATTCTGCACTAATAAAAATTATTAAATGCCAGTGAATTGTACATACACACATAAGAGTATATTTAGATTAGCAAATTTCAATAAACATTATGTTATAAAAAGCTAAAGCAAAGATGTTGAAATTGTCCTGTAAAATCAGCAGCTATTTAGTAGTCTGTATCATGATGAACACAAGTTCAAGGAAGGTCTGGTCAACTTATTGGGTCCCTGTCTCAATAGAAAAATCCTAGTATTGATGACAGTACATTTCCATTCTTATTTTCTTCTTTACTATATATAAAACCCTCAATTTGATCACTGCTATTGCCAAAACATGATAGAAAATTAATGCTGCTATTATTCTTTTCTTTAAAGGCTTTCTAAAAAAATAGCTTGAGTTTTAAGAAATGAAATTCATATAAAGGAGGATAGTATTTACCTCTAAGGATAGTTAAAAATTCTATATGGAAAAGTGCTTTTATATCCACACATATATGCATTTATAAACTCTGTGAGTTACATATTTACAAATAAAGTTATTCTATATGAAGCTCTCCTTTGAAGAGCCATGAGTTGTTGAATACATACCCAATGCCTCAAGTTATTCGAAAGAAATGTCCTGGTGTACCCGCCTTTCAACAAAAAATACAAGTTATTCCTAGTACTATTATTGCTCTTGGGTGCCCACCAGAACTCTTTGATAAGATAGAATATCAGAGGATACTACATAACTTGGTCACCAGATATGGACAAATCAAACTGATTTTGACAAGAAACCTTCCAACCTTAAGCTAGATTTGATTGCAGAAGGTTCTAGGAAGGATGCTGGGAGAAACAAGATATCATCTGCCTTAATGAATTGTGGACCTCATATACTACAAAAAGAATCAACCTGACAAGACATTTCTATGTGTGGACTAGTAGAATGACTATTATTGCAGTGAACAACTACATTCTGATTGGATGTGGAAATTGCTGTATATGAGAAAACCCATGATTTTACCTTATCTGGACAAGAATTTGTATCTGGGTGTTATTTATGCCCTATTGGTGAACCTACTATTTTTATTTGCTAAATGAATTAAATATCCAATGACCCTAAGTATTTGTATCTATCTCACCATAGATGAGTGAAGCTCTGAGAACTCATCATATAATGTTTTTGTTCAAAAATAATGGTTAATACAGAAACTCACACTTAATCAAAATTCAGAAAATGAGCACCTGTGGATTTTTTAGACATAAGCAACAAATAAGAACTGTATATCACATCTCTACCTCACAAGGCTCAAGTAACAACATGAAGGAGGCCAAAAGACTTTAAGAACCCGAAGTTAGACTAGCTAAAGGGAAAGCAGTGTCTTTTAGACATGAAAACATATTTGGGTTAATAAATTTATGTTAGCTGTGGTTGTCTGCACAATATCTGACAAGCATGAGTCCATCAACATTCTGGCACAGAGGATGAAGAATCACAAGAATCACCTCTAAGTAAGGAGCTATTGAAACTTGATAAATTCTAGAGAAGGAAGGAAATTTTCTTAAAGGTTGATGACAAGGTAGAATGAATATAGTATTATTGATTACCCCAAAGCAATATGTAAATGGGTAGCACAATGGGATTCAATATACTATAAAAAGGACCTGAAGTTGTGAAAATGTGGTGAGTTCATAGAGGGCCTCAAGAGTAGTTAAGGAAAGTATCATATGGTTAATGTAATCAACTTACATTGAAAGCATGTACAACATTATCAATAATAATAAAATTAAAAACAAATTCAAACCATTTAAACTTAAAGTCTAAAATAAAATACTTAATGTAATTTCATAAATTTACACTGTTCTATACCAACACATCTGGTCAGTATTAAAACATTTTCATCACTCTAAAGGACGCCTTTTAAAATCATTAGGCAACTCCTTTCCATTTCTATCTTTTTCCCCAGTTTTCAGTGGTTCACCCAGTCTTCTACTGTGAGCTTGAGCAGCAATGTCCATTCAAAGTTTTTTTTTTAAATTTTCATACAAATAAATCATAAAATTTGTGACCTGTTATGGCTGAATTTGTAATATCACTATGATATGTTAGAAAGTTATAGAATAGTAGTACATATCAACTCTTCATTTTTTTTAGAAGAAAGATACGTGAAACAAGGGCCTTTAATATTTTAGACTAAACAACATGAATATTGAATATTAGTTGATTTTTAGTGTTCAGCATTATTAGACAATATTATCAAATGTGATGCATATTTATTATAACTTGATAAATAATTTAGTAATTATACAAAACTTGTCCCAGTGCATGAAAACAAGCTAGTAAAGTTATTAGCTACAGCTTAATATCTGAATTTTTGAAGCATTGTGCCCAGCATTTTATACTCAAGCAAAAAGGTTTGAATTAATGTAGTATATTAAGGCATGCAATCCAATCAACTGTAGAAATCTCCAGTTACAAAAAATTGGAAATCTTAATACCATACAATGCCAATGATTTTGAAATCCTATCTAAATGGATCAATATGATTTCACATAAAATTATTCTCCTCTCAATTCAGTTAATATTTTAGAATACACTATACTCTAAATACAATCACTATATTTTTTTTTAGGTTGTTTCATGAAATAGCCAACTTTATTTAGTGCATAAGGCAGACTATATTCTGAGGGCATTCCATAAGCAAAGATCATTCAAGTTTAAGTTGAATATAGTTACAAGTGGAACATCACATGAGTTTCGGCTGCATAAAGTTACAAGGGCAACCTGTGTTTGTAAGCATCATCTGGATGATGATGATGATGGTGATAGGCTTTGGATAATCTAAAATAAACCCATCCCTATTTATTACATGTGTGAGGGGTAAAAAAGCCCATTTCAAGTGGAATCCATGTTTGGGGAAATAGAGATTAGAAGTCTTAATTTTTAAGTTTTCTCAAACGTTCTCAAAATTATTGCCTGGATTCATTTATGTACCATGTTTGCAACATGCTATCAGTACTATTTTTCAAAGAAGTTACTATAACAACTTGAAGTATCCCCCTCTTTGTATTTTACACTGCTGCTTTTTTCAAGTTATACTGTTATTTCCCAGCAGGGAGCCTACATAGTTTCAATAACTTAATATTATTGGGTCTGTAGATTTTTGAAACTATTCAGTATATTGAATGGCATTAGCTCTTAGGAGAAAAACACTTCTATATTTCTACATATCTACTGAAGTATGATATCACTCCATGCTATCATTTATCTATAAGCTGAAATTTTTAAAAAGCTATAATTTATGTTAAACTAAAAGAGATATTAAGTGCCTGACGCCAGAAATCCAATCATGTAACATTCCATACTATATCTTCTTTCATTTTAGAAACTTATAAAACAATGTTTCCCTTGGAGTCCAAATGTAGCTTCAGAGCTCTTCTCAATATATCACTTTAAGGAGCTATTCACAAAATTGAAAATAAATTACAAGAGATGAACAGTCTTTTCTGCCTACAGTATAAAGGCTGTCTTTTGTGTATAACCTTATTTGATAGCTGACTTTCCTTGTGACCCACCTGCAGGCTGTTTTCAGTTTTCTTTTATTTGCTTACTATATACAAAGTGCTAGTGGTTGCTTTCTCACAGTAGCACTCCTTCTGTTTATGGACATTGATGAAGTAATGTTTTAAAGGTTTGATATTTTCTTACTTCTTAAAAGTACACTTATTTCCATGTTTTGCTGCGTTAAAATAAGTATTTCCTCAGAAATGATTTTTCAGGCTGTGGAATTACTCCTAACCTCTCAGCATTTGGTAAATCCTTTTCAATATTAATTTCATAGAAAAAGGTAATTCTAAGAAATCCACTTTCACTCTTGATACAAACTAGTATAACCTGAGTAATTGGTGAAAGTAAAATGATAGCATATAACATTTTTCTAGACAATGTAGATATATGAATAATAGAAATGTTAAGATAACTAAATAACTTTTGCTCTAATTTTATCAGTGAGAAGAAAATGAGGTCAATAATATTTAAAATAATATGTGAAATTATTCACTATATTAGTTGATCATAGTTTGGAATCTAACTTTCAAACAACAATATTCATAAAATCCAAAATAGATAACTAACACATGAGATTTTAATAACTTAAATAATGTAAAACTCAGGTGACAGCATATATTGACAAGGATGTAGAGAAAGATGAACACTCCTATGTTGCTGGTGGGATTGAAAACTGGTACAATCCATCTGGAAATAAATCTGGAGGTTGCTCAGAAAACTGGAAATAGATCCACCTTAAGACCCAGCTATTTCACTCCTTGGCATATATCCAAAAGATACCCTATGATGTCACAAGGGTACAAGGTCCACTACATTCATAATGGCCTTATTTGTGATGGCTAGAAGCTGGAAATAACCCAGGTGTCCCACAATGGAAGAATGGATACAGAATATGTGGATCATTTATGCAATAGAATACTATTCAGCTATTAAGAACAAGGACATCATGAGTTTTGCATGCAAATGGTTGGAACTAGAAAATATCATCCTGAATGAGGAAACTCAGGCTCAAAAGGACATCCATGGTATGTACTCACTAATAAGTGGATATTAGCCAAAATAAAAAAAAAAGTATAGAATACCGAGAATACAATCCATAGAACTCAAGAAGGTTACTGAGCTAAAGGACCCAAATATGGATATTTCACACCCAATTGGGAGGGAGAAGAAATCAGAAGGCAGAGGGCAGAGGGAGGGAGGGCACTATGTGGAAGAAGGAATAGAAAGGGGCAGGGAAAAAGGGGAACATGATCAGGTATGGGGGTGACCAGGAGTGAAACCCCAAAGGCCAGTTGAATGAATGGAAATATATAACCTCAGGAGGTAAGAGGAGGGGTGACTCTCTAGAATGTACCAGAGACCCAGGAGGCAATAGACTCCCAGAATTTAAAAGGGAGGGACCTTAGATAAAATACACAACGTTGAGGAAAGGGAACTTGTGGAGCCCACCTCCAGTAGAAGGACAGGGCATCTGGTGGAGATATGGAGTAGTCATCTCACAGTCAGGAACTCAGACCCAGAGTTATTACTGTCTGAGAGAACTGCATGGACAAAAATGGAGAGGATACTGGAGAAAACGAGGTCCAGGGACTGGTGGTCCAAATTTGGATCAATCTCAATGGGAGGCTCCAAGTCCTGACAGTATAAATGATGCTATGGTGTGCTTACAGACAGGAGCCTAGCATGGTCACACTTAGCCCAACAAGCAGCTGTCTGAGACAGAGGCAGATACTTGCACGCAATGGTCTTAAATCTATGACTCTTGTGTTTGAATTGAATAAAGTCTGGAAGAGATTAAGTAAGTGGGCAGTCCTATGGGAAGACCAGTATTATCAACAAACCTGGATTTCCGAGATCTCTAAGACACTGAGCCACCTACTAGGCAGAATACACTAGCTGATATAAGAACACTAAAACATATACATCAGAGGACTTATTTTCACCTAGCATGTAACATACATGCTGTCTCTGTAAGACTTTGTACATACTTATCTTGGCTATGCTCAATATTATATGTTATCATTTTTGCCATTATATTTGGCACTGTTTTTAATGAGCTTTCTCTATATTCTCTAGGGGCACTTGGGATTACATTTATTATTTTTCCACGTCTTGGAAACTAAAACACAATATTGCATCATCTGCAAACTAAAAGTCAAAACAAGAAGAAACAACTCTAACAGTCAAATTTTCACAGAAAGTAGAAAAACTATATTAGTAAAATTTCTTTAAAAGCCTACATGTCCTAGATGTACAACATTAATGCAAAAACTGCACTGAATGTCCAACCAGAATATTTCAAATTAATTAGAATAAAATTTCTTTCTCTTTTGTATGCCTTTAATTTCAAATGGGCCAAATTTATAGCCATATGTGGTACACATATGTGTAATCATGACATTTACAAGTCTGAGATGGAAAGTTTGAGTTCATTCTAGGTTAGACAGTATATTTCCAGCCATACTCTACTTCAGTATAAGGTATCAGTCTCTGTCTCAAAACATAAACTACATCAAAATTTATTATTTTTAATTTTCAATTTTATTTTCCTAATTTAATGTAAAATTTTATATTCATATGAATGCATTGAATGATACTAATTATAGTACCATAATCATGAAGTACCAGGATTTGAGTTTATGTTTCTGTTATAACTTTGAACAGCATTTTTATCTTTTTTCAGTTAGTCTATTAATACTTACCTCTTTTCTATTTTTCTACCTCATTTCTAGAAAGCTACATGGCATATAATTTTGTTTTTAATGATTTCATTTGAAGTACTGCCTCAATGACTTTGTTGTGATTATCCTATTTAGGAAATTCTGTACTCTATTTTTAATAAAAATGTATCACACTCAATCTAATTAAAACTTATAATATTCATGTTAATTTTGTGGGGTGGTTTTGTTGCTGTTGTTTGTGAAATTCACGGTTTATCTTTCATTTGAGTATAACTCATGATGTTTCCCCAACTCCAGGCTAATGAGTGCAGGGAATATAAGTATCATCAGTTAAATTTGGCCATAATTTTCATCTTAAATGAATAAAAAATAATTATAGGTTTTAACTCAGTGCTGCTGGCTAAGTGGGCTTGAAGTCAGGGTTCAATTTCTTATCATAGGATACTATACTCTAGGTTCTTTATTATATGTAAAAGTATGTAATATAAGTTTCAACTCAAATTATCTTTAAAAAACCCTCCTTTGATAGATATCAATAATATGTATACAATATAAATAATATCTTTAGGCATGGACAATTCAAAAATAATTTTGAAGATACTAAGCATGAATTAGCATATTCTTATTAATAATTATGGAAATATATCAAAATATCAGTGTAGAAAAAGACAGTAGAATTTTAAAAAACAGGTAGAAAAATAAAATACATCTAGATATATTGGGATTGTATGTTATATCAACCCTTGGGATTTGAGATAAGTATATCACAAGCAAAATGTCACTTGGTAGATCAACCCCCCTCAAGGGCAAGCCGAATGTGTAAAAGTAGCAATATAATACAAAATGAATTTCTAGGGGTATTTTGTGGGGTTTAGTTTTGTTTTGGCATTTTTGTCTTATTGCTTGTTTGTTTGTTTTGATTTTTGATTTTTTTTGCTTCTACTTTTATTAAAGAAATAACATGAACTGGATTGGGTAGAGAGAAGCTGAGTGGAGAAAGTAGAGGGGGGAAACATGATTAAAATATGTTTTATTCAAAATGTTTCATTAATAAAGAACAGTTTTAAAAAGGGGGTGCAACCCGATACATTTCAACATTTCACTGGTAATATATAATAATTTATTATACAGAATAAATTATTGATTGTTTTTCTATCAACAGCCTTCCAATGGAGATAAAAATGTTCCATATTTTCTACTGCAAATAATTAATTGTAGAGCTTAAATTTAAAAACTTGTCTAAATTTTCCAAATCTGGTCTATGATCAGATAAAATTATGGAATGAAAGGAAAAGAAATATTAATAATAAACTATTGCTCTTCATACACAAAAGATATTCCTCTTTTGTAATGAGAGAAATACATAGAAATATACAAATATAAATATGAAAGCTGAATACAGGTTATCTACAGGTCACACTAGCTGCTTTTCAAAAGGATGGAGGAAAAGGGGAGAAGTTAGAATTAAAAATTAAAGAAATAACAGAGGAGAGAAGGAGATGAAGAGCTGAAGAGAGAAGAAAAAAGGAATACTCCTCTTTCTCCACATCTTCTACAGTATCTGCTGTTGCCTGAGTTTTTGATCTTAGCCAGTCTGATAGCTGTAAGGTGAAATCTCAGGTTGCTTTTGATTTGCATTCCCTTGATAACTAAGGACTTTGAACATTTCTTTAAGTGCTTCTCATCTATGTGAGATTCCTCAGTTGATAATTCTTTGTTTAGCTCTGTGGCCCATTTTAAATAGGTTTATTTGGTTGTCTGGAGTCTAACTTCTTGAGTTCTCTGTATATTTAGGATATTTAGCCTTCTATTGGATGTAGGATTGGTAAAGATTCTTTTCTAATCTGTGGGTTGCCATTTTGTCCTATTGATCGTGTCCTTTGCTTTACAGAAGCTTTCAAGTTTTATGAGATCCTACTTGTTCGTTGTTGCTATTAGAGTCTGAGCCAGTAGATAGACATGGTCCCCAGTTGAGGGATGGGGCCACCCACCCATCTGAAAATTTTTGACCCAGAATTGTTCCTTTCTACAGGAAATGCAAGGATAAAATACAGCAGAGTATGAAGGAAAGGTTATCTAGAGACCAATCCAACTTGGGATCTACCTCATGCACAGACACCAAACCGCAACACTATTGCTGATGCTGAGATGTGCTTGCAGACATGAGCCTGGAATGGCTGTCCTCTGAGAGGCTCTACCACCATCTGAATGAGACAGATGCAAATGCTTACAGATAACTATTGGACTGAGCCCAAGGACCCTTATGAAACACATAAGGGAGGACTGAAGGGGTTTAAAATGATTGCAACTGTATAGGAAGAACAACAATATCAGCTATCCAGACCTCTCAGAACTTCCACAGACTAAGACACCAACCAGAGACTATACATAAGCTGGTCCATGGTCCCCACTACATATGTAGCAGAGGACAGGCTTGTCTGGCCTTGGTGGGAGGGTAAGCACTTGGTCCTGTGGAGGCTTGATGTTCCAGAGAAAGAGGATGCTAGAGGGGTGAGGTGGGAGTGGATGGGTGGGCAGCTGAACACCCTCTTAGAGGGGAAGGAGCGGGATGATGTGAGGTGCTCATACAGGGGGGGACCTGGAAGAAGTACAACATTTTAAATGTAAAGCAATAAAAATTTTAGTTTTAAAAATCTTAAGAAGGAAAGAAAATGAGAAGAGCAGAAAGAAGAGGAGACAAACAATAAAATGAAATGAAGTCACACATAGAAATCAGGAAAAACATGTTATTTGTTCTTCTGTCTTTATGAAAGATATCCTCCCTGCTTCTATCTATCATAGTAGTGTATGAAACATGACAATGCAGATATAGTAATTTAATTTAATTAGGCTTCTAATCATATTATTAGGGCAAATTTTACAATTTACTTGGCCACACGGAGGCACCAAAGAACATATTTGTCCACAGGTGAGTTGCTGATAGACTAAACAGATTTCAAGATAGTCCATAACAGAGTCAACAGCAAAATAAAACGTATGGGATTTATAAAAATGAAGCACAAACAATGCAAAAAGTTAAACTGTATCAGTATCTCATCCTTAAGCCTATGAATATGTGTTGAATGTTTCCCATTTTCAGTTAGCATTAATAGAAGGAAAAAACAGCATTATACTGCCTTAACAATGAGAATCAAAAGAAATTCCAACAGATATGAACTTACACTTAACCAGCTAGTGAACAATGACATGAATAAATGTGTACAGTAGGAAATTTTATGAGAAAAGGATTCAAATCAATTTGAATTTATTAATATATTCTGTTAAAAATTAGTTCTTTGATGTTTAATGCTTGACTTTTTTATCTTCAGTCATAGAAAATGAGAAATCTTCTACTTAATTTTATTTATCAAATTTTAAAAAGTATCAACAGTGATTATTGTTGTTATTTAATAAGAAATGTGAATTTGAGGCCTGAAAGTGAGGAAAATATTTATAGTCCAACATAAAGGAGGAACATGAGAATGGAAGATCTGTGGCTATTCTGCCATAAAGAAAAATTACAAAAATTGCTGCACCTATAAAAATTAGAGCCAATTAAGAATTTACATCTGCCTGTAGCACTCATGAATTAGGGAATTCTAGTCTTTTATCTTCATTTATTATCACACCTTTTCTTCTGTTTTGAGCCAAATATACTATAAAAAGTAAAGGGCTCTACCTAGGAATTTGGAATTGACCCAGCTTCAGTTATAAACGAAACCTCCTTTTTTTCCTTGTATAATGTTACATTAAACTCGAGTGAGATATTTTATAAATTATTAAATATGAGAACTAGAAAGAGGGCTCAGTAGTTGAGAATATTGTTTGCCATTAAAGAGGAACAAGTTTGGATCCCTGCACTCATGTCAGGAAGCTTGCTACCAACTGAGATTCCAGCTTCATGAGATTTTGCCACTCTCTGCCACTCCCTGTCTGCTTCTCCTCCTCAGGATAGCCAAGCAGGTGGAGCAACTAGCTAGGCTAGAGGAGGAATGGTTAGCCAGGGCAGGGGGCAAGTAGATGCAATTTAGCACATTGTTCAGCAGTGAATGCACAGTTAGAGAACACAAAATCTCTCTCTCTCTCTCTCTCTCTCTCTCTCTCTCTCTCTCTCTCTC
>NW_021604563.1:11238603-11288565 GCF_004785775.1 Grammomys surdaster
TGAGGACTTTATAAGAGGCTATAGAACATGCTCAATATGCACATATATGATCAGATGACAGTCAAAATGTGTTGCAATGTGATAACTGGATACTTGTGTTGAGTCACAGAAGGCAGGGTGGCATGATGTGGTTGCACTTGATTCTAGAATGTTGGTGGTTCTAACAGATATGCCATTACTTTACATGAGCCTTAAGGCATATAATATATATATTTTTTAATTTTGTGAATTCTCATGGAACTCTTTGTCTATCTCTTCTCTAGCTCCTTTCATAAATAAATGCTACTTCTTAATTGAACTCAGAAACTTCCTTTGGCACATTTTTTGACTCAATGATTTCATGAATTGTGGGTATTTTTCTTCATTGAAGTTCCACTTCCTCCTCACATCTGTTTGCAAAGGACTCAAGCAAACAGATCCAAAATTCCCCTTCACCTTCTTTCTATATCTTACTATTAATATTCCATTTCTTGACCCCATATTGTCTGAGTTTTCATAAAACAAAATAAACTGTATTTTCAAGACACATATGAACACTAGTTATAAATTACCACTGACTTCAGCTATAGCACTTAAATCAAGAGGGTCTACTGTTGCTTAGAACTTCATTTTGAGAATGCTAAGCTGACTCCATGACAGGTTTCAAATTGATAGCTTAGGTGACTAGGCCTAAGTCCAAGCAAGCCAAGGTAAATAAGTTACTAGAAAAAAACCCCGGCTTCAGGCAACTGGTCAGAAAATGCCTGGCCATCAAAGGCTGCCACAAGGACCTCCTCTCCCACTTTTGTCCCCTGAAGTCTGAAGGCAGGATACCTCAGTGTGAGGGAATTTTGGGGCTAGGAGAGGGGAGAGGGGAGTGGGTGGATGTGTGGGGGCACAACCTCATGTAAGCAAGCGGACTGGATAGGGAGTTTCTGGGGTAGGGGGATGGGGAAAGGAGTTAACATTTGAAATGTAAATATTCAATAAAATACATTTAAATATTCAATAAAAATACATTTAATAAAATAAAGATGCAATTGATGATAAAAAAAAAAGGCTGTCCCACCATTTGGCCTAAGGCAAGGCCAATTGGTTAGTAGCAGTTTCTAGACTTCTTCAGGGATAATTACCAGATTTCCCCAGCAACGGATTCCACTCCCAGTAATGGTACCGGAACTTCCATAGACATGGACCCAACAGATTAAAAGACTGGCCACCAACCCCCAAATTTCTCTAATGTGCTTTAAATCAGTCCTGCAAGCTCACCTGGTTGTCTTTCTATCTTGATAATGGGAAGCTCATCTGTAGTTCTCCAGAATAAAACATTATTTGTGTTTATATTTACATACTACTTTAGTCCAGGGTATCATTCTTCGGCAAATCATGGACAGTTACAGGTTAATATCTAGTCTATATATATTTAATCTAAACCAGGATACATTATAAAGCTACAAATAGCTTCATAAAAATATCAAGTTCTATTTTCAATATAATTGTATAAAATTTGTCCTCCAATATTTAGTGGATTGGAATTTGTTCCCCAGCTTAATAATGTGCTAGTATTAAATCAAAGAAGCAACTTTAAGACCTTCACAGTTAGTGAGATTTCATCTGTAACTGAGGATACTGCTCTAGAAAGGGATTCTATTTACTTTTTTTTAAAAGTAGAGATATTTCCTATAATAGTGAATTTACTGAGAAGACTTCCAGGCTTTACCCTACTAAAACCAAACCAAATCAAACCAAACCAAAACAGAAAGAAACAAAGAAAAGTATAAGCAAAAGAGAAATGCTGAAATTAGGAAAAAAATGGTTTTATCCAGTACAAAGTTCAACAATTTGTTATTGGAATTATCTGCTGTTATTGTAGTATCATTGGTCATTTCTTAATAATATATACAGTGACATTATACAGACATAGAAGGATGTATTTAGTAGTTTTTTTCATTAGAAATATTTTTTTTCCCTAATGACTAAGGATGTTGAACATCTCATTAGGTGCTTCTCGGCCATTCGAGTTTCCTCAGGTGAGAATCCTTTGTTTAGCTCTGTACCCCATTTTTAATAGGGTTATTTGGTTGTCTGGTGTCTAATTTCTTGAGTTCTTTTTATATATTGGATAATAGCCCTCTATCAGATGTAGGATTGGCAAACAAATTTTCCCAATCTGTTGGTTGCCATTTTGTCTTACTGACAATGTCCTTTGCTTTATAGAAGCTTTATAATTTTATGAGGTTCCATTTGTCAATTCTTGCTCTTAGAGCAAAAGCCATTGGTGTTCAGTTCAGGAACTTTTTCCCTGTTTCCATGTGTTCGAGGCACTTGTCCACTTTCTCTTCTATTAGTTTCAGTGTATCTGGTTTTATGTGGAGGTCTTTGATCCACTTGGACTTGAGCTTTGTACAAGGAGATAAGAATGGATCTATTTGCATTCTTCTACATATTAACCTCCAGTTGAATCAGCACCATTTGTTGAAGAAGCTGTCCTTTTTCCATTGGATGGTTTTAGCTCTTTTGTCAAAGATCAAGTGACCATAGGTGAGTGGATTCATTTCTGGGTCTTCAATTCTATTCCATTGATCTTCCTGCCTATCTCTGTACCAATACCATACAGGTTTTATCACTATTGCTCTGTAGTACAGCATGAAGTCAGGGATGGTGATTACTCCAGAAGTTCTTTTGTTGTTGAGAATAGTATTTACTATCTTGAGGTTTTTTTATTCCAAATGAATTTGCAAATTCCTCTTTCTATCTTTATGAAGAATTGAGTTGGAATTTTGATGGGGATTGCATAGAATCTGTAGATTGCTTTCGGCAAGATGGCCATTTTTACTATATTAATCCTGCCAATCCATGAGCATGGGAGATCTTTCTACCTTCTAAGATCTTCAATTTCTTTCTTCTGAGACTTGAAGTTCTTGTCATACAGATCTTTCACTTGCTTGGATAGATTCACACCAAGATATTTTATATTATTTGTGACTATTGTGATGGGTGTCATTGCCATAATTTCTTTCTCAGCCTGTTTGTTCTTTGAGTAAAGGAAGGCTACTGATTTGTTCGAATTAATTTTGTATCCAGCCACTTTGTTCAAGTTGTTTATCAGGTTTAGGCGCTCATTGATAAGTGGATATTAGCCCAAAAGCTTGCAATACCCAAGATACAACTCACAGATCACATGAAGCAGAAAGACCAAAGTGTGAGTGCTTCGGTCTTTCATAGAAGGAGTAACAAAATACTCATGGGAGCAAATGTAGAGACCAATTTGGGACACTGAAGGAGGGGCTGTCTGCAGACTGCTCCACCTGAGTATCCATCCCATATGCAGTCACCAAAGGCAGACACTGATGTGGATGCCAGGAAGTGCATGCTGACAAGAGCCTGATATACCTGTCTTCTTAGAGGTCTGTCAGAGCCTGACAAATACATAGGTGGATACTCACTGCTAGCCACTGAACTGATCATGGGGTTCCCAATGGAGAAGTTAGCGAGAAGACTGAAGGAGCTGAAAGGGTTTGCAGCCTCATGGGGAGAACAATAATACCAACCAACCAGAGCTCCCAAGATCTAAACCACGAGCTTGGGAGCACATAGGAAGATACCCATAGTTCTAGCTGTTTAGGTAGGAGAACATGGCCTTGTTGGGAATAGGTGGGAGAAGAAGTCCTTGGTCCCATGAAGGCTGAATGCCCCAGTGTGGGGGAAGTTAAAGGGCAGTGAGGTGGGAGTGGGTTGGTGGCTAGGGGCACATCCTCATAGAAGTAGGAGGAGAGGGGATGGGATAGGGAGTTTCTGGGTTGAGGAGAAATGGGAAAAGGGGACAACATCTGAAATGTAAACAAAATATCCAGTTACAAAAAAGAAATAATTTTTTTCTTAATTAAGGAAAATCAATGCATGAGTATGACAGCAAACAAGGGGAGTACATGAGAGAGGTCATAGCGAGAAAAGGGAGACATGAAGTTATAACTATGCTTTAAAGGTTGGTCCTGAGAAGGATCGATGTCCTAGTGTAGGGGAATGCAAGGGCTGAGAGGCAGGAGTGGGTGAGTGGTTGAGCACGCTCATAGAAGTTGGGGGAGGAAGTATAGGACAGAGGGTTTCACATCCTAAAGACTATCAAAATAATAAATTTTGTTTCATCCAAGACTTACATGGATGTTTCAATATATAGAAAACATGCAATGTAATCTACCACATAAAGATACTCAGGGAAAGAAATTACATGATTGTCACATTATATAATGAAAGTTACTTATATAAAATCCATCATGTCTCATAATAAAAGTACTTGAAAAACAAACATTTCAGGTGAGATATTGGATAAAGGCAATATATAACAAGCATATAGCCACCATCATACTAGATAAAGAAAAATCTCAATGCATTTCCACTAGAATCATAAAAAAGAAAAAGATATAATCTCTGTCCATTCCTATTAAATGTGTTTATTGAAGCCTTAGCTAGTGAAATTAGACAACAAAAAAGACAAAATAACAATAATAAAAAAGTCAAAATGCCTCTATATTAGTAAAATATATGAATCTGTTCATAAAGGAACATAAAACTCCACCGGAAACTCCTACAGCTAATAAAAACATTAAGAAATGTATTGGGATGATACTTTCTAGATCCATCCATTTGCCTGTGAATTTGATGAAGTCATTGTTTTAATAGTTGAGTCGTATTCTATTGTGCTGAGTGAAGTAACTCTGTGACAAAGGAACACACATGGTATGAACTTACTGATACATGGATATTAGGCAGAGTGTGGAATACCCACAATACAACTAATGGACCACAAGTAGCTCAAGAGGAAAAAGACCAAAGTGTGGATGCTTCAGTCCTACGTAGAAGGGGAAACAAAATAATCAAGGGAAGTAGGATCAGAGGGACTTGGGAGGAAGAGAAGATGGGGAATGGAAAACGGGAGAATCAGGTATGGGAGGAGATTGAGGAGCTATATAGAGGGTTAGGAAATTGAACAGAGGTGTGTAGCATTGGAGGATGGGTAACTGAGTGTAACAACCAGAACGACCCAGATGCCATGAAAACAATTACCTCCCAGGACTCTACGGGGATGACATAGAAATAGCCCACAAAGGTGAGTTAGAATCTGTGGAGACCATATCCAGAGGTTAGGCATGGCCCTCTACCCAGCCAACCATGTAACAGAGAAGAGGGGCCCCAAAGGAGGAGTTAAGGGGGAGGACAGAAGGAGCTAAAGGGACCTTATTTGGCAGCAATGGGAGGGAAGGCTCTTGGTCCTGTGAAGGCTTGATGCCCCAGTGTAGAGGAATGCTAGGGAGGTGAGGCAGGGATGGGTAGGTGTGTGTGTGGGGGTATAACCCTCATAGATTCAGGATAAGGTGGAATCTGATAGGGAGTTTGCAGAGGGAAAACCAAGAAAGGGGATGACATTTGAAATGTACATAAATAAAATATCCGTTTTTTTTAAAAAAGAAATGTATTGGGGAAAAAAAAACATGCAGATATTAGTAGCCTTCCCATAGGGAAATGATACAAAGAGAATAAAATCAAGGAAAAAGTTTCAATTTGTATCAGCCTGCAAAAATATCTACTTTGGAATAAAACTAAAAAAATTGTTGTAACTTGACAATAAAAAATTAATAGAGAAATAGATACAGAAAGTGTGGAACATTTACACAATGGAATTTTACTCAGCTATTGAAAACAATGACTTCATGAAATTCTAAGCAAATGGATAGAACAAGCATCCACTCTTTGGTCTTCCTTCTTCTTGAGCTTCATCTGGTCCATCAGTTGTTTTGTGGGTATTCTATGCTCTTTGACTAATATCCACTTATCAGTGACTACATACCATTTGTGTTCTTTCCTGATTGTCTAAAGTTATCCCCTTTTTGTTCAGGGAACATCTTGCCTTGCTGGCATCTGGGACTTTCTAGTGGCTACCCCTAGTTCTCCCATCACCCACTGCTACATATTTCTATTTGATTTCCAAATCTTCTGTGTAACCACCAGATTGATTTCTGAACTGGTTTTATCAACTTTCAGTCCTACCATCAATGAAAGAGTGTTCCTCTTTCTCCATATCCTCACCAGCATCTGCTGTCATCCATGTTGGGTGGAATCTCAGGGTTGTTTTAATTTGCATTTCCCTGATGACTAAGGATGTTGAACATTTCTTTATGTGTCCTCAGCCATTAGAGATTTCTCAGTTGAGAATTCAGTGTTATCTTTGTACCCCATTTTTAATAGGGTTATTTGGTTTTCTGGAGTCTAACTTCTTGAGTTCTTTGTATATTTTAGATATTAGACGTCTATCAAATGTAAGGTTGGTAGAGACCTTTTCTCAGTCTGTGGCTTGACATTTTGTCCTGTTGACAATGTCCTTTGTCTTTCAGAAGCTTTTCAATTTTATGACACCTCATTTGTCAATTGTTGATCTTAGAATATGAGCCATTGGTATTCTGTTTAGAAATTTTTCCCTGCGCCAATATGTTCAATGCTTTTCCCTATGTTCTCTTCTATTAGATTCAGCTTATATGATTTTATGTGGAGGTCCTTGATCTACTTGGACTTGAGCTTTGTACAAGGAGATAAGATTAGATCAAGTTGTATTCTTCTACATGCTGACAATTTGTTGAAAATGCTGTCATTTATTCCACTGGGTAGTATTGGCTTCTTTGTCAAAGATCAAGTGACCATAGGTATGTGGTTTCATTTCTGGGTCTTCAATTTTGTTCCATTGATCTACCTAACCATTTCTGTACCATGTAGTTTTATCACTATTGTTCTGTAGTACAGTCTGAGTCAGGGATGATGATTCCCCCAGAAATTCTTTAATGTTGAGAATAGTTTTTGGCTATCCTGGGATTTTTTGTTGTTGTTGTTATTACTTCAACCTCTCCTCTTGCCCACTACCTAAATGACGTAGTGGAAGAGAAACTTATTAGCATATAGGGCATATGGACACGTTCAGCAATAGTTCTTCCAGGGAAAACTTGATCTTCCTTTGCAGAAGTTCAGTCCTGTAGCAAACACCAAAAATGACTCAGCAGCTGCATACCTGTTTTCTAGGCAGGCAGCAAACCCACAAAAATGTGCAGCTGCAGTCTTGTCCTCTAGCCAAGCAGAAACCAGGCATGAACAAGCAGTCATAATTTAATCCTGAAGAAATTGCAAAGTTTGCCAACAGGCCTGAGGGAATGGCAAACTGCTTCAGGAACCTCATGAGCAATTCTTGGTTGAGTTTCTCTCAATGTCAGCATTACCAAAACTTGAGCTCAATAATGCTCTGTAAGGCAAATCAATAAATGTCTGTCATTATGGAAGAGTAGTGAGGTGGAACAAAACAAACCAGTGCTGAGTGCTCTCTCCCATTGTCTGTGGGGTCATATTTATACTACTTCATCACGGGTCCTTTCGTGTGTTTGCTATATCCAAAAATCCTTTCATCTTTGTCTGCTTTAGGAAAGCATTCTTTCACTTGTCTGCTTTAGCAAGAAATACTTTCACTTGTGTGCCCCAGTAAAACATCATTTGACATAATTGACTTTCAAAATAAAAGTTTAGTTTCCACCTAATATCCACCTCTCTGCTTATGAATTGTCTTTTTTTCTAACATTAACAGCCTACACACAGTAGAATTAATTGTAAGAACCCTTACATTTTAAATAAATGGTTTATGTACAATAGAGTCAAAAGATAGTCTAACAAAACAACCTTACATTTCTATCAATATACAATAATTGAAACAAAATCTTAAATTTCTAGTATACATTAATTAAAACAATTTTTAAAATTTTTATCAATATATAATAATTACAGAAAAACTTAAAATTTTCTTAACATACCCTAAATTATTATAATTACCCTAAATTATTATTATAAAGAAACCCTAAATTATTCAAACAAAATGAGTTTATGTTTTTATCAATACATGATTATAACCAATAAAAATCTTCCATCCTAGATGATAGCAACTATAACAAATCAAATGATCAAACTTATACACCCCAACCTAAGATTATTAGTGAGAACATCTTTACAAATTGCTTCCTATTGAATTGGGATGAAGAGTTCCTGTATGTACCCCAAGGGAAAAAAATGTTTAATTTGAGAAAATGTAGCTGCAGCATTTGTTGCCTAATCTCTGCATTTATCCAGTCTTTGTATTATCTGGCCAGTTTTTGTATTGTACAGTTTCTGTGTGATCGATCATTATGGCTTGCAATTTTAAAGTTGATCTGCATGCATATTTTGAAGAAATTAGTAACTGAGATAGTATTTGAATCATCTAGGCTTTTTGCTTTGTGAAGACACTCATGTCTGAGCTGATACAAAGATTTCCCTGGTCAGATCAAATCTTTATAAATTTTGTTGGAAACCATATACTTTTTTCATTCCCTATAGATACATAAGTATAACTATGTCCCCATCTTAATACTATTGCAGGTTTCCATTAATGGAAACACACATCCATATAGTATATTGGTTGGACCAGCTACTCAATTTCTTCAAGGACCCAGTGTCTCCCAGCTGCTCTTCCTTTTTCACCAACATTAAAAAAATCAAGAGTTAACAAAGCATTATTTAGTCTGTCCCTGGGTTTCTTTCCTCTCCCTTTTAAATAAGCATGTCTTTTAAGATACTATTGATTGGCTCATTCTATAACTGCTTGTCCTGTGGGATTGTGTGATATACCAGTAAAATGCTTTATATTATACTATGCAAAGAAACACTTCATCTCATTTGTTACATATGCAAGAACATTGTCAGTTTTAATTTGTGCATGTATCTCCATAATTGCCATTATTTCCAATAAGTTTATAATTTCACAATCAGCATTTTCAGAACTTAAAGCAGTTTCCCATTGAAAACCTGAGTTTGTGTCAGTGCTATGGTGTACATACCTTCGCTTATCAAATTCTGCAAAATTGAAAACATTCATCTGCCATATATTATTTCTTTTGGTACACCTAATGTTACTACCAGCAGGTAATGGAATTTGGTTGTATACAGAAAAGGTAGGGCATATTTTTCTTGTTTCTTTGGCTTGTTGTCAAGTAATTTTTTTCTTTTAACCTCTCCCCTTAAAATGCTGGTTTTCGTGAAATTTTGAAGCTTCATGCACAATTTATAATAGTAATTTGTCAATTTCATTATTCCCTTGAGCTAATGGACCTGGCAAACCTGTATGAAACTGAATTTGGGTTATATATAATAGATAATATCTACTTCTAGTAGCCTGTTGCAATTGTATAAATAAAAAAAAATTTGTGAGTTAGGTTCAAATTCAACAGTCTCTATAGGTGAAACAACACTTTCTTCATAAAAAGAATCAGTAATTATATTAAGAGGTTCATGATAATCTAATAATACCATAAAGTAGCATACAACTCTGATTTCTGAATTGATGTATATGGTCTTTTGACCACCTTTCCTTTATAATATGTCTTATAACCTGCCATCCCCATCTTTTTGCATCCATATAAAATGTTGATGCCTCTGGAATTGGTGTTCTTTTCACAATACATGGAAGAATCCAATTATTTCTTCTTATAAACTGTATATATTTGCTTTTAGGATATTTGAGCAATGTTTGCCCTTTCTGCAGTGGCTACAATACCCTGGAAATGTTTGTGACTCATAGCAACCAGAACCTGCTTTTTCTCTGCTACAATTTTTGTATTCTCTAGAGTCAATGCACCTGTTATTTTGAGCTCTCAATCTTTTAGCCTTAGAATTTTTTTGGAATGACCAAATTCACTACAGTTAAATCACAGAGCATTTTGATTTCTGATATTTCTAGTGACATTTTTTCCTATGATATTTGCATTACACTCCTGAGAACCATGACCAGTTGTCTCAGTAATTCATTCACCTAGAGGATCTCCACATGCTTTCCTTGGTCTGATTGCTCTCTTACATTTGGTATTTGCAGTCTCAAATGACAATATTTCTATCAATGACTATTTTCAGGGTCTGTTATTCACTTATTCGCAGGTGAACTCAGCCTCTGCAAAAATTCTGAGAAGGTTTCTCCAGAACCCTTAGATGATTTTGCCACCTCACTCTCAGATTCCTCAACCAAACTGTAATCTCTTAAAGCTGTAATATGACATTGTTCAATTGTACCAGCATCAGATCTGATTTGTTCTTGTAAGTCAGTATAATTCTCTTCACAAAGCAGATGGTCTTGGTCTTTATTGACATGTATTCTTTGCTAAATAATGTTGTGCCATTTTGTGGCTTCATGCCTCCACCATGACAATCACTGTAATTGTTGAACAACTTCTAGAACAACTGACACCAATCCCTTCCAATCTTGTGGGATCACACTATCCTGTGTAGCCGATTTAGTTACCTTTTTTTTAACATAACAAATCTGTAAATCATACAATACAATAGTCTCTTTAAAATGCTTAAATCTTCTATCATTCATTAGGTCAATTGATTATAGGCAAGAATACTATCATTATCAGGTATATGCTTCAAAACGACTGGGAAGGCTGAAGTTGCCTGTGTAGGCCCAAGCAAATACTCTGGTAGTACACTCAGTTGCCCATTAACTCTTTGTCTCTGTGCAGCCTCTGCTCTTTCTAGACCCTGGTCTTAGTGAGGTGCTTTTGGCACCTGGTAGTAAAAGTATGTGGAGCAAGGCAGGGTGGCACTTTACCTCCCAGCCTATGTTTTCCCTTTTTCATCTTAAAGTACATTCCTGGTTTCATTCATCAAGCTTGAACTCTTTTTTTCTTCTCCCTGTGGGTCATTTTCCTTTCCAAGCATTTTGACCTCTAGTCTCAAACTCTCTTTACCTGCATAGGCAAATCTGCAGTCCTTTCTAGAAGAAAAGAATTGAGTGAACCTTCTGAGTTTTCATCTTTCTCTCCAATCTTATTCAAAATGATATATATGAAGACCTTAAAGCAAACCCAGAAAACCCCCTCCAGGAACACAATAAAAAATCACTCAGTGGCAGTAGCTGCTATTTTGCCAATCTCCTTAACTAACATTGCTAACCTGCCATATTCTGCCCTTTCCTCTACCACATTAGAAGCAGAGTTACCCATAAGCCATGTTGGGTACCACGTTTAGGAATACATTTTTTGCATCCTGCTTTTAATAAAAATTCAACATCTCGATCTCTTGCCCACCACTGAACAGAGGTAGTGGAAGAGAAAAGCTATTAGAAAGTGGACCTGTTTAGCAATAGTTCTTTGGGGATAGCTCAATATTTAGCAGCAATTCAGTACTGTAGCAAAAACCAAATATAACTCAGCACCTGCAGACCAGCTGTCTAGGCAAGCAGAACCTATAGAAGCAATCCAGTCCTTTTGGCAGGTAGACATTAAACATGAACTGTAGCTGTAGTTAAATCCTGAAGAAACCACAAGGATTGCCAACAGGCCTGACTCAAGGGTGCCTAAGTGGCAAACTGCTGAAGGAACCTCATGAGCAGTTCTTGGGCTACTTTCTTTTAATGGTTGCTTTACCACAACTTGAGCTGTATCCTTAGTGAAGAACAGAGGCAGGGCAGAGCAAACCAAACCAATGCTCTCTTCTCATCTCTGTCTGTGGGGTCTTACTTAGACTCCTTTATCATGAGTCTTTTCACATATTTGCTATATCAAAACATCCTTTCACCTCTGTATACTTCAGGAAAACACTTTCATGTGTCTGCCTTAACAAGACATACTTTTACTCATGTGCTCAAACAAAATATCATTTGAAATATCTGACTTTTCAAAGAAACTAGAAGTTTCCACTTCATATTACATAAAAATCATCCATCTTCAAAAAATGGTTATAGGATAACTGAATACCTAAATACAGAAGAATGAATAGAGATCGGTATCTCTCACTCTGTCCAATTCTCCAAATGGATTGAATACCACAGCATAAGATCTTACTGAGAAAGAGATTGTCAGATACTTAAAAATGCATCCATAAGCCATACTTGTGGTTTCTAAGGTGTCTGAGTATTCTAAACTCTAAATTCTAAATCTTTGTAGCTATACCTTCATTTTTTAACTCAACAGGTCTTACTATTTTACTAACAAGGATTTGATTTTACTAACAAGGATCTAATCTGTGATGTAGTTTAGCTTCCTCAGTGTGTTTTTAATGGGATTATACATTAAAGTAAGCATTCATTAAATTTTATTTATTTATTTATTTATTTATTTATTTATTTTTAAATCATATTGTAATTTTTACTTATTCACACAGGGGTTATAAACACAAAAAGGCAGGACATGGGGAAGGGAATGACACCTGAGCGTGGGTGTTCAGGGAGGGTATAGATATCTTTCAGAACAGGGTATATCGGCTGGGTGAAGGTTCAGGGGACAGGTTACTATGACTCTGCCTATGATTCACTTGTCCTTATATAAGTTGGTACTATCCACCAAGGCTACCTATTTACAAGGTCTATGACTACTCAGGCTGGTAAATTTCCATAAGAGCTGCCTGTTTACATTAACTTATAGCCATCTGTTTCAATGTTTTTCCACAGAGACCCAAGACTTTGTATTAGCATACATGTATGACAGACCTATTGCTGATTTTAGGCCTATGGCTGATTTTAGGCCTTTAGTGTATAAGCAGGGCTGCCCCTGGCATCTCATCCCTTCTCTAAGTATAGAAGGGCTGTGGCAATTCTTATCTTGCAAAAGCGTGGATAGAAGCCTGACCTCCAGTAATTTAAGGGGACCTTGTAATGGCTCTGGTCTCCCTGTCGTTATCCAATGAGGCATGAGGGCCATACCCATCCCAATGTCTTTTCCCTGGAGTGGGGATACTTTTGACATCAACTCCTATGCAGTCAGGCTTGTCCCTCAGGGATCCCAGAGAGATATTTTTAACGTTTATTTATATTACCTTGCAGTACTTAGCATTGCAGCCTAAGCAAGAATTCAGATTGTCAGTCAGAGGGGGTTCTGGGTGACTCCTCTCTTCTTGGTCTAGGGGTAGAAGTCCTTTCTTTTAGGTTTGGTGGAGTTGGGTTTTGAGAACATCTTAGATAGAGTAACAACCTCATCTTGAGTCTCCTGGACCTACATAGCTAACTTATGATAATGTATCTGAATAGGTTTTGCTACCAAATTATCTATCTGTTTTTTCTCAAAGTTAGTCAGCCTATTTAAGGCCCAGGGACCAAAAAAATAAGCAAAAATAACCCAATTAATGGTCCCAAGATGGAAGTAGGGTTGACAACAATGGAGAGGTTTATAACCAATTCTTGTAACAGCTCTCATTTTTTTCATTCTCTCTCTGTCTTTTCTCAGGGCCTTCTCTGAACTTTTTCATGCTCTATTTAACCATCCCTGTCTTGTCTATGTAAAAGCAGCATTCTTCTTTAAGGGCTGTACACAGTCAAGAGCTATTCACAATCTTTTGTATTGTAAAAGACTAAATCAAGTCCAATAAAGTCCTTTGCAATTTTGGGGGGTCTCTTCAGTCAGCGAAACAAGGGATTTCTTCAGATTAGTGATGTGAATCTCCAGCTGTTTGATGTTCTTGTCAATGGCCCGTGGAAGGTCTGAGTAGTGTAAGTTCTGAGCCCAGCATCTGGATTAGAACTTCTAATAGCAGACATCACAGGTGATTCATTTTTACCTGGAAAGGAAAAAGAAGGGAATTCTCAGGGAGATTTCTCTTCCCTGGAAGTCAATTGTTATTCATCTTATTTATAGTTGGGCCTGACTTTGTGGGAGTTATCTGTTTATTTCCTTAATCTTTTTGGCAGCCATTTAGCTGTGCCTTCTGTGGTATCAAAAAGGCATATCAATCCTCGGCCCCATAAGAGAACTGGGTCTGACCCATTCCCTTTAAGGCTAAGAGGGTCCTTCCACAAAGCTGTGGCATAGTTTTTATTGGTCTCAGTGATGTCAGAGGCAGTCAGCAGCAGATTTGCCATTAGCTTTCAATTTAGTGAGTTAAAAGTGAACAAGGCATGATGGAGAATATTTCAGGATACTCCTTCTTGGGAGGGTACCATTCCCCCTCTTTTGTTTTTAAAGCCAATTTTTCAGAGTTCTTGTAAAATCAGAGCAGAAGCGCCAGCAGTTGCTCCTTCCACACTCAGAAAGTCATGAAGACACTATTTAAAGAAATATAAATCTATATTAACAATCTCTTTTATCAAAGGACTTTTATAGAACAGTCAACAATAATCAGACTATATAATATATCGATCAATAATAGCATCTTCTACTTTTTGTAAAATTACTCCTCTTTTGTCAGTTAATTGTTGAGGGAAGTTAGGATTTACATCTCTCTTGAGAATATTAAACAGAGACTTAAATTCTTTTGTGGAGAGCTTAAAATAAGATCTTAGACAATTAGCATCTCCTAGAAACTTTTGAAAATAATTTGACATAAGTAAACTATCTTTTTTTGTTTTATTTTTGCCAGACTCTTTATATCTGAGATACTACCCAGTTTAGAGCTCCTGGGAAGCCCTCTTCCTCTGGGTTTTGTGAGGTTGTGTACAGAGCTGTTGCCTGGAATCTGCTCTGTGCTCTGGCCCAGTGCATTCATTAAATTTTACAGCTCTTTCTTTGAAGTTAAGGTCTACTGTGTTGGCTGCTCAGAAGATCCTTTTGTTTTTCAAATTTATTCTTTCTTTAATTCTTTCTCTATTAAGTTTTTCTTATTAATAGGTTTTTTTTGAGAGTTTCATAAATGATCATTTAATTTACATCACTCCTATTCTTTGTTTTTTATCCTAAAACATCTCTTCCACCATCTGGAATTCAGGATATCTTCTTTATTATTTTATGTGTATATAAATATATGTATTTACACATGTGTGTTTATATACACACATATACATATGTGTATGACCCAGCTACATCAATTATTGTAAAGTCTCTAAGTAGTCAGCATCTCACTTCACAGATACCGGCTTAGCCATGTTCAATGATGCTTTCTCTCATATCAAGGGCTAGAAAATGGAAATAACTTAAATTAGCAATTCTTAAACCATGGATCAAAACTCCTTATAGGGTTGAATTATGTACAGTTTACAACAATGATAGTATATCCTGAATACTAGATATTTACATCATGATTCATAATATTAGAAAATTATAGTTATGAATTTGCAACAAAATAATTTCATTGTTTTGGGGTATCACAACATCAATCACTGTATTAAAATGTTACCACACTAGAAAGGTTGAAAGTAACAGGCCAAAATAAATAGAAAATGATAATATAGTACAATAAAATTCTACTCAGTTTTAATGAAAATATAATTGTCAAACTGGCCAGTAAATGTTGGAATAGGAATATATTATAAAAAGTGAATGAGATGACTCAGACAGAGTTCCCTCTTATTTTTACTTTCTAGTTCAGAATATTTAGACATGAATATAATGCAGAGTAACTTCAGAAACAATGAAAGCAAAACGTATGATTCAAAATGCTCTAGAATAAGGAATGATAGGAAATAGGTGTTATAAAGGGGAGAATGAGAAAATGTGAGATACTTTTAGGTGAGGATGTGGGGAAGAAGCTACTAAAAAGGGGACAGTGGAGGAAAGAGTTGTATATATCACTCACCATGTTTGAAATGTATAAAGAATAATTGTACTTACTTTGATTACATATACCATATATTTATATTTCATATATATATATGTTTTAATTGCCTTCTATTTATATATATATTTAAAGAAGTTATGCCATTTGGTGCAATCATGATCTCAAGAGACATGAACTATCTAAAACATTCAATACAATGCATGAGAACCATTGTATTGACTTGTCAGGGAAATCCAAGAAACCCAGCAAAGCAATATGAAATACTGCTATTTTTCTTTCATTGTTTCTTAGTATTTGAAGGCAATTAAACCTTATTGCTGGATATTTCATCAACATTTAAAGGAAGACATGGAGGAATCAAACTGGAACTGATTTGGAAGCTTAATCACTGAGACATGGAGGGAATTCATTCATGATATTCTAATGCTCACCAACTACTTGGGGCTGCCGAGGCCATGGACCTCAGGAGAGGGCCTATCCATAGCAGTGTCCTAAACAAATGTAACATTAAATAATGTTTTTATGTATTTTTGGCAGTTTCACATATTTAAATACTATAGTACCCTTCCAATTCTTTTGGAAGTTCTCCCATCTAAATTACTTTTCTGATGCCATAAAAACATCAAGGTATACTATAAAATAAAACATTTATATTGGAGATTAAAATTGCAGAAAGTTAGAGGATAAAGTATCAGGGAGTAACCTGGCAGCAAGCATTCATGGTAGTGGAGCAATAGCTGAAAGCTTACATGTTGATAAAACAATCATAAGATAAAAGTCTGAGAGGTAAGTAAAAACAATGTACACTTTTTAAATCTTAAGTCCACACTCAGTAATATGCTTCCTTTACCAAGGCTATGCCTAGTAATTCTTCCCAGTCACATCAACTAGGAAACATATGAGCATATCAAGGTCATTCTAATTTAAACCTTCTGAAGTAGAAGTTTTTAATATGTCATGTGATTCAGACTCCTGTGGTGTTTCGCTAAAGCAGACTTACATGTTGTTTTACAGAGGCAAGACCCAAGAGAGCACATGTGATGTTTGGAGAGAGTATAAATATGACTCAAATGACAGTGACAGTAAGCTTGAATAACTTGCTTTGTAACACTTCATTTGTTCCTCTTCTTCTACTTAGCTTATATTCACTTCATTGAGAAGGATATGGCAGAGAACTTTTTATGACATCTTGGCTGGTTCTTGTCACTCCCAGTGATTTGTGCAGGTTTGGTAGAAGCCTGAGAATTTCTGCTGGAACTTGCTACTGCTGCAATTTTTTGATTAGTTTGCTGATACTATTGAACTGGACTGCTGGTATCCTACAAAAACAGATTGGAATCAATACAAGAAACTACTTCTAAATAGGTCCATATCCCTTTGACATATTCACCATTTTTTCTCCCCTACCTTTGGACAATAGGCTGAAAGGGAGGGTAAAAGCATTTGGAAATTCTCATTAGATGTAGATTTTAAAAAATCTAAGCCTACCAACGCCCCCACCAATGTGTTTTCTAATCCTAACTTAATATTATCTTTTTTTAGCCAAATATGTGTGCATCTAATTACACTGTCCATATGTCCAAAAGTACAGGTAATTCATTGCCATATGGGGAACCTATTAAAGGCTACACAAACACACACACACACACACACACACACACACACACAGAGAGAGAGAGAGAGAGAGAGAGAGAGAGAGAGAGAGAGAGAAAGAAAGAGAGAGAGAGAACTCTACACTAAAGTCTTAATTATAAGCTCT
Source organism: Grammomys surdaster (assembly GCF_004785775.1). NCBI lineage: Eukaryota > Metazoa > Chordata > Mammalia > Rodentia > Muridae > Grammomys > Grammomys surdaster. Next base: position 11,255,882 of record NW_021604563.1, read on the forward strand.
CCTTTACATAGAATTAATTCACTGTATAAAGACAATCATTTTGCATTTCAAATGTTACTTCTTTGTATTTCTTTTTAACATACCAGAATCATCTTCTAGGTAAAGACAATTCAATATCCTGGGATTTTGGGGATTTTTTTCTTTGTTTGTTTGCTATTATTGTTCTTTCTTCCATCATGACCACTGTTCTTTCTTCAATCAAAACCATTTATTCCATGATCAGCATAGTATATGGAATAAAATGTAAATTGCCATGACAGTGTGGTGTTTCTGTATGGCAGTTTTACCAGGGTAGTTTTACAGAGAGAACATGCTAGTCAGACGTTAAAACAAAACTAGACAGAGAATGAGGAGACAGAAGATTAGAACATATTGCCAAATTAGCATGACACCAACCAGAACAATCAGCCTGAAAGACTAGATTTTATAGAGGCAGGAAGCTTTTTACAGATAGTCACATTGGAGAAAGAAATGCCCTGTTAATATCCCAAGCCATGTATTTGCACATCTTGTATGTGGTTCTGATCTCATCTCTTCATTAATAAAGGAGGGAAATAAATTTTTCGGTAATACCTATGCATGATGAATGGATGTGTGAAGCAAGGAGCACATGATGAAGTCTTTTGATTTCATACAGATATGGTATGTGTGATAGAAAGGTGGAAGAAGACTGAGTTTAATAGAGATTCTTAGAGTCTGGTAAAAACAGACTATCCAGAAATAAAATCTGACCATTTGTTAAACATCTCTATAGACTGAAATAATGGAATTATAGAAGAGCTACTATGTTCATTTTTTGATTGGGTCTTGACTCATAAGTATAAGTTTTTATCTCAAAGTTGAACCATATCCTGAAGACTCTGGCAGCCAGATGATTTCATCACAAGCTATTGTTCACAGTCTTCTCTTTTTGCCATTAAAAAGATATATTGGCCTGGGAAGATGGCTCAGAAGTTGAGAGCACTGACTGCTCTTTCAAAGGACCTGGGTTTGGTTACTAGCACCTAGATGGCAGCTAACAGCTGTCTACAACTTCTAGATCTGATATACTTACACAGGCATATATGCATACAAAACATCAATGCATGTAATATGATAATAAATAAATCATAAAAATATTATTTTCTCATGCCATGTTCGTACATTGTTTTTGTTAATTCTCCTCTGACTATTATCCCATGCTTAGCTCTCCTTCCTTTTTATACTATACCCTTCTGCCTTCTGTGTAGAAGGAATAAGCTTCAATATAAAAAGGGCCTGTGTAAAGAATCCCATAATCAACATGAAAGTAAACACTGTGAAAATGAGAGATTCTTTATGTAAAATGAAAAACAAATTATGTAATTGTTGAAATTCCAATGAACATTAGTATAAAAAAGCAAACAAGCAAATGAAGTAGAACTTTCAAATAAAAAAAATATCATGGCTTCTGATTGTAGATGATATAAAAGAAGCTTCCTATAGATATTAACCCTCCTTGTCTATGAAATGCATAGAACCCAACACATCTTCACTCACCGAAGCCCACTTAGTAGAAAAACATCCAAAAGGAAGCAACAGTTTAAAAATATTACTATTGAGAAGCCTATGTAAGAAACATGAATCCATATACAGAATTAGTGTGCATGTGAATATGTAGAATCATTAAGAAAATCAGTATGAGAATCTTTCTGAAAAATTAAAGACAAGATAGAATAACTCTATGAACCCAAACTAATCTTTCATATGCATACACATTTTCCAGTTATTTTTTTATTATTATTTTTTACTGGATATTTTATTTACATTTCAGATGTTCTCCCCTTACCCAATTCCCCCTCCCGCCCAGGAACCCCCTATCCCATCCCCCTCCTCCTGCTTCTATGAGGATGTGCCCCCACTTACCACCCCCACTCCCACCTCCCCACCTTCAAATTCCCTCCCACACAGCTTCCAGCCTTCATGGGATGAAGGATCTTCTCTCCCACCTATACCTGACAGGACTATCCTCCCTTTCATATATAGCTGAAGCCATGGGTCCCTCCCTAAGTTCTCCCAGGCTGGTGGTTTAGACCCTGGGTGCTCTGGTTGGTTGGTATTGATGCTCTCCTCATGGGGTCGCAAACCATTTCAGCTCCTTCAGTCTTGACTCTAACTCCTCCATTGGGAACCCCATGATCAGTTCAATGGTTAGCTGTGAGCATCTGTCTTGGAATATGTCAAACTCTTGCATACCTCTAAGGAGACAGCTTTGTCAAGCTCCTGTCAGCATGTACTTCCAGACATCCACATCAGTGTTTACCTTTGGTGACTACACCTGGAATGGATACCCAGGAATGGTATGCAGACTGCCCCTCCTTAAATTAAAGTCACATGCTTTGTCTCCCTTGAGTATTTTGTTACTCATTCGAAGAAGGACTGAAGCACCTCCACTTGGTCTTCCTTCTTCATGACCTTCATGTGGTCTGTGAGTTGAATCTTGGGTATTTCAAGCTTCTGGGCTAAAATCCAATAATCAGTGAGTGAATACCATGTGTGTTCTTTTGTGATTGGGTTACCTCACTCAGGATGATATTTTCTTTTTTTTTTAATTTTTATTGGATGTTTTATTTACATTTCCTATGTTGTCCCCTTACCCCATCCACCACCCACCCAGGAACCCCCAATCCCCTCACTCCTCCTCCTTTTTCTCTGTGGATATAACCTCTATCTACCCCCCCACTCCCACCTCCCCACCCTCAAAATTCCCACCCCCTGGGGATCCAGCATTCATGCAGTCAAGGTTCTCTTCTTCCACCTATGCCCAGCAGGGCCCTCCACTCTTACATATTCAACTGAAGCGCTGGATCCCTCCCTAAGTGCTCCAAGGCTGGTGGTTTAGACCCTGGGAGCTGTGGTTGCTTGGTATTGTTGCTCTCCTCATGGTGCCGCAAATCCTTTCAGCTCTCCTTCAGTCTTCACTCTAACTCCTCTATTGAGAACCCCATGATCAGTTCAATGGCTAGTTGTGAGCATCTGCCTCTGAGTATGTCAGATTCTTGAAGACCTCTGAGGAGATATCCATATCAGACTCTTATCAGCATTCACTTCCTGACTTCCACATCAGCAACTACCTTTGGTGATTGCACATGGGATAGATACTCAGGTGGAGTGGTCTTGAGACGGCCCCTCCTTCAGTTTCTGTCCCTCACTTTTGCTCCCTTGAGTATTTTGTTACTCCTTCTAAGAAGGTCCGAATCACCCCCACTTGGTCTTCCTTCTTTATGGGCTTCATGTGGCCTGTGAGTTGCATCTTGGGCATTTCAAGGTTCTTGGCTAATATCCAATAATCAGTGAGTGAATACCATGTGTGTTCTTTTGTGATTGGCTTACATCACTCAGGATGATAATTTCTAGTTCCATCCATTTACCTAGGAACCTCTCGAATTCATTGTTTTTAATAGCTGAGTAATACTCCATTGTGTAAATATACCACATTTTTTGAATCCATTCCTCAGTTGAAGGAAATCTGGGTTCTTTCCAGCTCCTGGCTATTATAAACAAGGCTGCTATGAACATAGTTGAGCATATGTCCTTGTTATATGTTCGAGCATCTTCTGGGTATATGCCTAGGAGTGGTATAGCTGGATCCTCAGGTAATGCTATGTCCAATTTTCTGAGGAACTGCAAGACTGATTTCCAAAGTGGTTGCACCATCTTGCAGTCCCACCAACAATGGAGGAGTGTTCCTCTTTCTCCACACCCTTGCCAGCATCTACTATCACCTGAGTTTTTAATCTTAGCCATTCTGACTGGTGTGAGATGGAATCTCAGGGTTGTTTTGATTTGCATTTCCCTGACGACTAAGGATGCTGAACATTTCTTTAGGTGCTTCTCGGCCACTCGAGTTTCTTCCGTTGAAAATTCTTTGTTAAGCTCTATATCCCATTTTTTAATAGGGTAATTTAGTTGTCTGGAGTCTAATTTCTTGAGTTCTTTGTATATATTGGATATTAGCCCTCTATCAGATGAAGGATTGGTAAAGATCTTTTCCCAATTTGTTGGTTGTCATTTTGTCCTATTGACAGTGTCCTTTGCCTTACAGAAACTTTGCAATTTTATGAAGTCCCATTTGTCAATTCTTGATCTTAGAGCATATGCCATTGGAGTTCTGTTCAGGAATTTTCCCCTGTGCCCAAGTATTCGAGGCTCTTCCCCAACTTCTCTTCTATTAGTTTCAGTGTATCTGGTTTTATGTGGAGGTCCTTTATCCACTTAGACTTGAGCTTTGTACAAGGGGATAAGAATGGATCAATTTTCATTCTTCTACATGTTGTCCTCAAGTTGAACTAGCACCATTTGTTGAAAATGCTGTCCTTTTTCCACTGGACAGTTTTAGCTCCTTTGTTGAAGATCAAGTGACCATAGGAGTGTGGGTTCATTTCTGGGTCTTCAATTCTATTCCACTGATCTTCCTGCCTGTCTCTGTACCAATACCATGCATTTTTTTTTATCAAGATTGCTCTGTAGAATAGTTTGAGGTCAGGGATGGTGATTCTTCCAGAAGTTCTTTTATTGTTGAGAATAGTTTTTGCTATTCTGGTTTTTTTGTTGTTTGAAATAAATTTGAGAATTTCTCTTTCTAACTGTGAAGAATTGAGTTGGTATTTTAATGCAGATTGAATTGAATCTGTAGGTTACTTTTGGCAAGATGGCTATTTTTACTTTATTAATCCTGCTGATTCATGAACATGGGAGATCTTTCCATTTTCTGAGATTTTCTTCAATTTCTTTCTTCAGAGACTTGAAGTTCTTGTCATACAGATCTTTCAGTTGCTTGGTTAGATTCACACCAAGGTATTTTATATTATTTGTGGCTGTTGTGAAGGATATCATTTCCCTAATTTCTTTTTCAGCTTGTTTATCTTTCATGTAGAGGAAGGCTATTGGTTTGTTTCAGTTGATTTTATAACCTGCCACTTTGCTAAAGTTGTTTATCAGGTTTAGGAGTACTCTGGTGAAAGTTCTGGGGTCACTTAAGTATACTATCATATCATCTGCAAATAGTGATATTTTGACTCCTTCTATTTTTATTCCTTTGACTTCTTTTAGTTGTCTAATTGCTCTGTCTAGGACTTCTAGTACTATATTGAATAGGTAGGGAAAGAGTGGGTAGCCTTGTCTAGTTCCTGATCTTAGTGGGATTGCTTCAAGTTTCTCTCTATTTAGTTTGATGTTGGCTATTGGTTTGCTGTATATTGCTTTTTCTATGTTTAGGTATGGGCCTTGAATTCCTGATCTTTCTAAGAATTATAAGCAATGTCATTTTTACCTACTTATTAATCCTTTCATGTATGAATGAACAATTTTTTATATTCATCACATGGAAGAATAGTATTATAAAGGGGAAAAATTCTGTAATCTGTAAACACAGTATAAACACCAAATAATACAAAACTACCTTCTAAATTGATATGTCTTTTACTATAAATTAATGAATTTTTCAAAATGCAGAGGCTGTCAAATGATCACCCAAAAATTGGACACCTATATGACACCTTTCCTAAGTGTTCACAGAGCTTAGCACAAAAAAGTGTAATAGGATTGTAAAACTCAAGAGTTTGCATAGAACAGTGCATCAAAGAACCTGTGCATTCATGTGTTTATAGTGTCTTGGATTCACTAAACAACAAATGAGAGGGTCAAGTTAGTTAACATTCACAATGTATTAGGTAGTAGTTCATGTTTCCCATCACTAATTGGGGAAGTATGGACAGTTGATGAATTGTGAATAAGGTAGGGTCAGTTACAAAAATATTATTTTTGGCACTTCTTAAGAAGAATGTTTTAAGACAGGTAATCCTGATAACTAATTAAATATCTACTTTGAGATAGTACTCTAAAACATTCTAACATAACAGTTTTTTGCAAATATTTTTCTTTTACAATCTTGAAGACTGTTTGTATGGCTTCAGTGAGGGAAGAGGCACCTAGCACTCAAGACACTTGAGGCCCTAGGGAGTGGGGGAATATGGTTAGATGAGGGTGGGAGATTGGGACATCCTCTTGGAAATGGAGGAAGAAGTATGGGATGGGGAGCAGTCCAGGGGCAGACCAAGAGGAGGATGAAGACTGAACTGTAAGAAATGATTAAAGAGTAAAAAAGAATCTTAATGACTTTCTAGGTAAATAAAGAGGCATGATCATAAATTATAGACAGTAAATCGATTTTGATTATAGATTATCACTATAATCTCCTTAAGGCTATTTTTGCCAAAAATGCTAATTTTTAAATATTTATTTCTTTCTATGGAAATAAGTCTGACCAAGGAGACTTAATATTATGATAATAGAAATCCACTGACCTGGACTAGCTAATTTTAGGGGAAAATGTTCATGAAACAGGTTTGGAAGATGATTTTTGTTACTCTTATTTCTCTGAAGAGATTGTGAACCAAAATAGAAATTAATGATCCATGCAAGTTTATTAAAGTGTTATTTATTGTAATTTTATTATTATCAAAGTCAATATGACAATAATTTAGTGTTTTTATATTAAAAGCCCAATAATTGACTAATCTCTATATGTTGTAGCAGGAATAAAAATGAACTTGTAAAAATTTTTATAACTTTCATGCAGTACAATATTCTCTTAGCAATTGAAATTTTAAACAAACAAATTTATTCCTTAAGATATGAAAATGATCAAAATCTATTATTGATTCTTTATGACCATGAAATTCGTGACCTTGTAATGGTTACTCTTTTTGTCTGCTTTACTAAACACATCATTAAGCATCTAGAAAAAATATCAAGCTGCCAATATATTGTTCTCATTCTTTTTTGGCTAGGTATAATTAATTGAAGCATGATCTGACCTTCAGATGATATCACACACTATACTTATTTCTCATAACTACGTTTTTCTGTTTTTAATTACATGGTATTATTATATATCTCCAAATTAGCTTAAACTTTCTTTTTCTGTGCTAGATTTATAGATATAAGATATCACCTAGTATCCTTTTCCTGTTTTACAAATTTCAAGTCTTGTCTTTAACAACTATTTTTTTTCCTCAAGCACTTTTCCTTTATGTCAGATTTTATCAAACTTTTATGTACATCCAAATCATTGGAGGTCATGTTACAACATAATTGCACCCTCCAATTCTAGAACATATCAATCTATGATAGTGTAAAAATGTTTTACTACAAGTTTCCATGAGATTTTGCTACAAAAAATTATGAGACCAAAATTGGATAAATTTTAATAAATTTTTCTCTTTTTTAATCTTTACAATTATATTATATAGATAAGGAATAGGTGAGAATATTAAGAAAGTACAAGATAAGAAAATAATTCCTACAATATATTTTAATTGCAATTAAACACAGAAATAGTTTTTATAACAATTAATTATGACCACCTGAGTTTTTGCCCAAAGCTTATAATTTACCGGGGAAGTACCTCATCTATAATATTTTTAAATTCCTTCAGTAATTATGGAGTTTTGTAAGTTGCAGTACCTGTTTTTCAGATACATAGAGGTCACAAATCACCCCCCTCACTACTACCAGAGAGAAATATTATTGCAATCAATGACAGTTTTCTAAGAGATGTCCTTCCTAGAATTATTTACATTCTCATAGAAAAAAATGAGCAAATGAATATGTAGAATCTATAAAATTGTTTACACTATGATGCCATAATGGCTCTTTACAAAATGAATTTAAAATTGACATAGTTTTAGTCCCATTAGATGAAATAGTTATTGAAAATTAATTCCAATGAAACATAATAATCATATTTAGGCTTAAACATAATAATATCAGTTAATGTATAATAATCAGTTTTTAATGTTCAGTACCTGGTAACAAACTTACATTTCTATCAACATCATGAAAACAACATATAAAAAGTACAGCTGGGATGTGGTGGCACATGACTTTAATATCAGCACTTTGGAGGAAGAAGCAGGCAGATCTCTGTGTTCTAGTCAACCCTAGTCTACAGAGTGTGTTCTAGAACATCTAAGGTTATTACAGAGAACACCAGTCCTGAAAACCCAAAAACCTAAGAAAGAAGAAAGGACAGAGAGATGGAAAAAAGGAAGGAAAAAAGGAAAGAAGGGAGGAAGGGAGGAAGGAAGGAAAGAAGGAAGGAAAGGAGGGAGGGAGGGAGGGAGGGAGGGAGGGAGGAAGGAAGGAAGGAAAAAAGAAAGGAAGGAAGGAGAAAAGGAAGGAAGGAAGGAAGGAAGGAAGGAAGGAAAGAAAGAAAGAAAGAAAGAAAGAAAGAAAGAAAGAAAGAAGGAAAGGAAGGAAGGAAGGAAGGAAGGAAGGAAGGAAGGAAGGAAGGAAGAAGGGAAATATAAAAGACATCCTTTTTTCAGATTCTGGTAAAAATTCGTTACTAACTAGAGATTTAAAATGAGACAAATATTTCAAGAACAGTGATATTTTTAGTTTGAATAATTTTAGTAGATAATATGGTTCTCTATCAAATCTGATTTAACCTATGCCATTATGTTTTTCACAATTTTGAAAATCACTCTTAGTTGCCATATATGCTGACTTAGGATAGGCCAGAGTTGAGAGAGGATAGATCTTATTGATTCTACTGTACAGAGGCAATCTTTTTTTGAGATATGGTTTCTCTGTGTAGCCCTGCTGTCCTGGAACTCACTCTGTAGACCAGGCTGGCCTCGAACTCAGAAATCTGCCTGCTTCTGCTTCCCAAGTGCTAGGACTAAAGGCATGCACCACCACTGCCCGGCACAGAGGCAATTTATGATGGTGAATGAAATGAAAATACAAAGAACAACATACAAAAGGCATTATGAATTCAAAATGCCAGCAATATTGACATTAAAAAGCATTCTCCTCTAAGATATATTATTCAGTAAACTACTTGTTATCTTATTGCTAAGAGTTTTGAAGTATTGCTCTTTTAAATAATATCTTTTAGAGACTATATCTCTAAATTCAGAAACACTGTAAGACTTCTGAGTTCTTTATTACTCTGCATTAAGGATACTACTTTTAGCATTTTTCAATTGTATGAGCCTTGGTTTAAAATTTACCTCTACAATTGTCTTTTATCAGGGGAAATTGCAACTGAATTCTAGGAAACAAAACCTATGTTACCAAGTTTTAAATAAATTTTGGACAAATTTATTTTCTGCTTTCTTCAAATATCTGACTTTATTTTAGTACAATAGTGTTAGATAAAACCTTGTTTATCTTAATCACATTTTGTAGGGGATATTCATATTTTTTTAAGACTTTACAATAAAATTGTGAAATTCAGTTTTCTTTTTTCATTAGTAGTGTCAAGGTCACTATTGTTAGTCTTTTGTCGTCTAGATCAGTCAAAATTCCTATAAATTAGTCACTTGTAGTATTATATTTTAAAATAAATTTTCTATGAATTTTTTAGCAAATCCACACTGATGACAATGCTTAAGTGGTAAATCATGATATTCATGCACACAATTTCATTTCTTAAGATGATTTGAAATTATAGTTGAGGACATTCTGAATGTATCTTCTTCCAACATTCCTCATAATACAATTTTAATTTTAAATACTTAGAATAAACTGTTATTCAACTTTTGCCATATTTTAATTCATAGACCTCATTTAAACATAAAGCTAATATGTATGTGATGTTTTGTTAAATATATTTTCAAAACTTTATTTTCAGTCAATAAAACCATAATAAGAATAGACTCTATGTAATTTATTTATAAAATACCAGGTATTTAATTATAATAAAATTATTTAATGATTGAGTATATGTTGAAAAAATAATTTTATACCTTTTCAAACATCATTCATAAATTTTAAATATATTTTTTATTAATATAAGACTCTTTAGTATATTTCATATGCAACCGAATAAATACATAACAGCATGATGTAAAACACATATCTTCTTTCACTCATCATCTTAGATCCTACCAACAAATATACATATACTAATGCAATTTATTGAAGAAAATATATCTTATTATTATATATCCACATAAGCAAATATTTTGAGTGTCCCACTATGGAAGTTGTTGTGCACATGTGTGCCCATATTTGTCCATAAATATTTAATTTTAGTTTTATTTTATTAAACTTTATATTAATGAACCAAATATATCCCTTAAAAGTTTAAACTGAATATCTTTCCATTTTAGTAAGCAGTTTTTAATTTTATTTTTAAATATTTTAATAAAAAAGCTGTTTTGTTTTCCTTAGTTTCAAATATATTTATAACTTTTACTGTTCAAATTATTATTAACACAATGAATATATTTGTATTTTAAGTAGATGTAAGAATATGTCTGCATACTAATGATCATCATGATGAAACTGCACAGTTCAAACAAATTTTTTAATAATATGTATAATTTCCCTCCAATTTCCACATGTTTGCTTATTTAGCTTATGATTCATATAGTATAAGGGGAATACATTTCTGACATTCTTGTCACCATTACCTCTTGCAAATCATCCCCAAACAGACAATTTAAAACGAGGGCCATTTTGCATAGATGTCTGTGTGTAATTTGTAGAAATGTGTTCTGATTAGTTGCTTTAATTCTGCCTATCAATAAGCATTGCAGGTCATATGTAGATGTAGTGATAGTGTTTCATGAGCATTTGAGATCAACAAAGCACATGGATTCAGAGTAATTTTTTCTCTAAAGTATTTTAGAAATATGCATTCAATGAATTAACATATTCATATTCTTTAATGCTGGAGTATATAATATAATGGGTGTTAGATTAATACATAATCTCATTAGTGTGAGTTCTACTTGTTTGGTTCCATTGAAAGCAAACCTCAAATCACATTGTAATTAGAGTTGGAGCATGTTAGATACTCATAAAAGAGTCAAAACAAGAAAATTTATAACTGACACTGGCTCCCATTCTTTCATCATAAATGGATTTGATTGTTCATTCTGTAGACACTCACACAAACACACAGACACACACACACTCACACAAACTTGAGTGATGATTTTGCTTGAAAGATGAGAAGGATTTTAGCTTAAGAAAATACTTAAGAGAAGACAAGTAGATAGACAAGATTGGTGCTTGAGATAAAAAGCTTCAGCTCATTTTTTTATGGAGAAGTTTGGGTATTATGGTGACTGAAATACTCTATTCTTCCACTAAATTTTCTTTTAGAAAGTAGAAGGATTTCAAAATTTTATCCTTTCAAACTTTGAAGGTATTCGGCAAACTTTACTAAGTTCTACAGAATTCTGAAATAAAGATCATGAAATCAAAGGATTAATAAAAAATCTACAGCTCTTCATATGAATAAGGATCTTTCAAAGAGGTATACTCCTCACAATCATTATTTTGTTCTTTGTGACAAAATATTAATTCAACAAATCTACTCTGTTTAGTAATTGTGTAGTCTTAACTATTTTATGTCTGCACTTTGTAAAGTATCATTGCCTTCCTCTGTAGAATTTCCTGGAAATGTATTTCACCTCAATATTTCTTCTTTTTTTATGTGAATAATCTCTAAGGAGACCACTAGTATTTTATGTAAATGTTTAATTTGTAGCATATCTCTAAGGAGGCCTTCTCATCACTCTCTTTAATTTCTTTATGAGCCATTAGTGTATGAGGCACTTTCTGTCATTACTAGAGGCTGTATATGCAAAGTGTGATTAGTACAAACAATAAAACAGTAGGAGATTTAGCTCATCTCCCTTAGAAACATTTTGTTCCTATACACTGTATGAATAAATAGTACAAGTACTTGTTGTATTTCATTACTCTATTTTCAATAGACTGCAGATTAATTACACCCAATTCTTAAATTCCATGGAAAGTGTCAAGGATCCTTCTCTCTTTTTCAACTTGCTAAAATTTTTATTCGATAAAAGGTAAATATTCCTTATTGCCATGTTCTAAAAGATATATTAGTCATATAGAAGCTAAAAAGTAATCCTCTCTTAAATTCCATGTGCCATTTACTGAAAATAAATCCATGCAATCATTTTTTCCTTATTTGCTGAAAGAAGTAGTATGACATAGGATGAAGTTTATTCCTTATGACCATCCCAGCTATGCAAATAATATTTTATAGACTATTAAAAACATGGCATTGCATTATAATATATTAATCCTTAAAATAGTATGGATGACGGACCTTAAAGTATCTTAAGTACATTATCTCCAGTGCATTATCAGTAATCTCAGTCTCAAAAGTGAAAATAATTATTAATTGGTTCAGAAAAAGTAGTTATTTCACCATTTTACATCAATCTTACATGTTTGAATTATAGCCTTTGAGCTAGTATTCCCCATGTTTAGTTATACAACAAATTTCACACATAACATGGAGAACATTAGTAGACAAATAGGTGCTGTAAGGTCGGGAGTCCATAAAAGTCAATTTCCTTCACCAGCCACTAGAGATTTTTTTCTCTTTACTAAAAATGCACTCAAAAGTTACCTCATTGTGTAAATGAACACAATATAATACTAACCAGCTATTAAGGATAAGGACATATTGAGTTTTGCAGGCAAATGTGTGGAACCAGAAAATATCATCCTGAGTGAGGTAACTCAGACCCAAAAGGACATGCATGGTATGTACTCACTAATGAGTGGATATTAGCCACTCCAAAAAGCCCAAAAAGTACAGAATACCCAAACTATAGTCCACAGAACTCAAAAAGGTCAACAAGCTGAAGGGCCCAAGTGAGGATGCTCAGTCCCACTTAGGAGGGAAAAGAGAGCAACCATAAGGGGGGAGGGAGGGACCTTGGAAAGAAAGGGGATTGGGCAGGAGGGAACATGATCTGGTATTGGGTGGGGGGGAAAGGATTGAAGCCCTGAGGAAGGCAGAAAGAATGGAAACAGGCAATCTCGGGAAGTAGGAGGATGGGAGACCCTCTAGAAGGTATCAAAGACCTGGAAGGTCAGAGACTCTAAGAACTCAAAGAGAAGGACATTAGATGAAATTGCCTACAGTGAGGAGATGGAACTTGTAGAGCCCACCTCCAGCAGAGAGACAGGGCATCAAGCGAGGGATGGGGTTGCCATCTCACAGTCAAAACTCTGACCCATAATTGTTCCTGTCTGAAAGAACTACAGAGTTGGAAATGAAGAAGATCCTGAGGAAAAGAAGGTCCATCAGCAGGCCCAAAGTGGGATCCAGCTCAAGGTGAGAGTCCCCAAGGTCTGACACCATTACTGATTCTATGGAGTGCTCTGTTGGGAGCCAACTCCGAGCAGAAAGTGGCTATCATCTTTGCAGCCATCTTAAGCCATATACCCTGACGAGACTTGTTTTCAACAGCCTACAACAGCTGAGCACACTCTGATAAATATCTTGCTTTTCTTACATATCTTGTTTTGTTGTTTAATGCCCCCAGCTGCAAGGTGCAGGTGGTAAAGTGTCTTCAGCTGCATTCCCCTGCTTATGCTTGTATATACCCATGATTTCCTTTCAATGAAGTGGGGGGGGGACTTGAACAGACTCTTTCGTGTCTCCATTCTTCACGTCTCTTGCCCTTCCATCCCCACTCTCTCTCTTCCTAGACCGTGACCCACACACAGATTGGAGCAGCAGCTCAGGCTGTTACAAAGTGGCCCCCAAACCTGGGGCAGAAAGGGAAGTTATAGTGCTCTCAAAAAGGGACCTATCATGACTGTCCCCAAAAGATTCAATATGCAGCTGAAAGAGTCAGATCCAGATATTTGCACCTAACCAATGGACAGAAGCTGCTGATCCCTGTGGTTGAAATAAGGAAAAGCTAGAAGAAGAAGCTAGAAGAAGCTGAGGAGGAGGGTGACCCTGTAGGAGGACCAGCAGTCTCAACTAACCTGGATCTCTGAGATCTCTCAGACTCTGAGCCAATAACCAGGCAGCATACACCAGCGGATATGATTTCAACACATATACAGCAGAGGACTGTTGGGCGTGGGTTTAGTCAGAGAGGAAGATGCACCTAACCCTCTAGAGAGTGGAGACCACAGGGAGTTTAGAGGTCTAGTGGTGGAGAAACATCCTCTTGGAGACAGGGGGGAAAGGAGGAGGTATGGGATGAGGAACAGATGGAGGGTAGACTGGAAGGGTAATAAAATCTGCAGTGTAAAAAAAACGAAAAATAAATAAACAACAACACAAAACATTTACTCCATAATGGTACAACATTTCCTTGACTAAACTTAAAATTGTGTTGTTGTTGTTGTTTTTTCTAGTAGACATAGGACAAAAGATTAAGGAACTAAACCAGAAATGGATTTATTACTATTTTCTTATGATTAAGTAATAAAATATTTAATTAATTGGTAGATAAAAATTGATCTTTTTACTTTCCTTAGATATGTGTTTTCTTTATCTTTTAATCTTTCTTTTACACAGGATCTGTCTTTGTAGCACCAGGTGGCATGAATCTCATCATGGAAACTAGTATGGACTCTGATTTCTAGTCTGTCCATTGTCATTTGCCTTTCTATTCACTTATACTAAAATTGTAGATATTCATAAATTCCTCACAAAAATTATAATATCCTATGATTATTTAATTACTGTACTAAGCCTTATTATTTCGTATGGGAGAGTGATCATGTATGTCCTCCCATACTTCAGGTTTCATCAACTTTTGCCTTATTTTCATACACTTATTCTATTTTCCTTTTAAATTGTCATACAGTATATTTTAATGGTATCCTTGCCAGATCCATCCTCCCAGTTCATTACCACCGAAATGGATTCAATTATTTTTTCTCTCTTAAGCAGTCCAAATAAAAATGAAAACAAACAAATAAAAATTTTACACACACACACACACACACACACAAACACACACACACACAAACACACACACACACTCCCACCATGAAGTTCAATTTGGTTTGTTTAAATACTTGAAAGCAAGAGTATTGCCTTTGAGTGTAGTTAATATGTTAATATACTCAGCATCAGTAGTCGGAGGAAAATTGATTTTTCTTCTCCAATATTCCACACATATATCTATTTTATATTTTTCACTTGTTTTCTATCATTTTTTTAAAATTTTTGTTTGTTTGTTTGTTTTTGTTTTGTTTTTGTATTTTGGTAGAAACTTATTTTTATTTTGTTTTTACTTCATTAAATACTATTATTTTTATTTTAATAGTGTATCTGCATCCTTTAATTTTTTGGTTTTGTATTTATTTCTATTTAGTCTTCGATTGTAAAACTATTTTCCTCATAAGTTGCTTTTTGTCTTATCAGATATGTTTAAATTTCATCATTAATTTTCTGAACATTTGGCAATGTTTTAGATATGTTTCTATTATTTATTCTACCTTTAATTTAATGTATGCAGTGGTCTGTGATTTACATTCTGTTACCTATATTGAGCCATATTTTCCTGTAACTGTTGGTTTCATTTTCTTAGAGGAAGGGACAGAAACTGAAGGAGGGGCTGTCTGAAGACTGCTCTACCTGGGTATCCATCCCGTGTACAGTCACCAAAAGCAGAAGCTGATGTGGATGTTCGCAAGTGCATGCAGACAGGAGCCTAGTACAGCTGTTTCCTTAGAGGTCTACCAGAGCCTGACATATTCAGAGGGGGAAACTCTTACAGCTAACCATTGAACTGATCATGGAGTTCCCAATGGAGAAGTTAGAAAACTGAAGAAGCTGAAGGAGTTTGTGGCTCCATGGAGAGAGCAACAATACCAACCAACCAGAGATCCCAGGGTCTAAACCACCAGCCTGGGAGCACATATGGAGGAACCCATGGTTCCTGCAGTATAAGTAGGGGAGGATGGCCTTGTTGGGCACAGGTGGGAGAGGAGGTCCTTGGTCCTGTGAAGGCTGGATGCCCCAGTGTAAGGAAATTTCAGGACAGAGAGGTGGGATTGGGTAGGTGGGTGTTTGGAGGCACATCCTCATAGAAGCAGGAGGAGAGGAGATAGGATAGGGGGTTTCTGGGTGAGGGGAATGGGGAAAGGGGATACCATTTGAAATATAAATAAAATATACAATAAAAAATTAATTAAAAAGAAAAAAGAAAAACAGCATCTGAAACCTAGGAGCTAAACTTCACTGATGGTGTTGACTGTACAAACTGAACAGAACAGAATGGAAATGCATGAATTCAACTCAACCACAATCAATGGAACTGCACCAAACTCAACTAAACTAAATTTCACCAAACTTCACTGAACTCAATGCAGCCTCTCTGTGTAGACTGCTCTTAAGTACACTCTTTCCTGTCTGTTCTCATGAGAATTCTCATAGACTGTATCCTGTCTCTGACTCATTGTTTTAAATCTTTCTCTGATTCATCACTTTTTCTGGCCCCTAATTAGGCTTCATTTTAGAAGTAAAGCTGTGTACAAAAGATCTGTCTGTTTTCTTGTCAGATCACACAGACCTAGTTAAATTTCAATTTGGGTGAATTTGTTTAATAATGGATCAGATGTTTTAGACTCTTAGAGGTGCTTCTATTTTTTAATTATTAATTATATGAAAAAGTATGTAGATATAGTGGAATGAAATGTTTCCAAATGTAAGTGGAATTATTTATAATTTTATTAATGTCATACTGTAATATTATTGTAGCCTTTTGCTTTCATTTAAAAAAAAAACTGTGATTCTCTCCTCCCTTTTCTTCCTCTAAACCTTCTTACATATTTCTTACCACTCTTTTTCAACCTCATGGTCTCTGCTTATTATCTACATATATTATATGAACACATACCTATTATCTATCTCTATCTATCCATCTATCTATCTATCTATCTATCTATCTATCTATCTATCTATCTATCTATCTCACTACATGTAAACTGTTGAGTCATGTATTATAAAACCATGTATTACAATCATTCTATTATTAGCAAATTTCCTTTTTCCTTAATGATTCTACTTATGTCTTATTTTCTAATTCTAAACTCCATTTGAACTTGGTTCAGCATACATAACACTCATATTTAATATTTTTATTAGCTTATATTTTAACCAGTATTTTTACTGTATTGAAATTTTCTTCAAACAACATATATTCTTTTTTTTTTCATCTCTGAAATGTAGTTCATTGGTCATTGCTCTTGAAAAGATTGTTTCTTTGGATAATTTCATACAGGCATTCTGGATTTATTCCATTTCAACCAATCCCCTTCATTCTCCTGTTGCTCGTCTATCTTTTATCATATCAGATCATAATCATTTCTTTTATATTTATTATAAATAATTATAACTTTTTTATTTATACAAACTATTGAGTTGATTTACTGCTATACACATGTACATGTGTTTTGGTAGGGCTGGCTAGCCACTTGAGATTTGATAGTCTCTCAGAGGAAAACAGATATTTCATTCCTCTACAGGCATTGAATGCTTATAGTTCTTCATGTAGACCTGGGGCCTTGTGGAATTTCCTCCATCATGATTTGCATACTGCTGGGTATGCCCATTATGTAGGTTTTGATCAGACATTCAAAGTTTGAAAATTCCATGAGTAGAAGAATGTATCCTTTGTCAGGAATCTTAGTCCTCTGGCTCTTAGAATTATTCTTTTTTTTTTTTCTCTCTCTAGAGAATTATTCTATGTATTCCTTCAACAATGTTTCCTGAGTATTTGGTATGGGATTTGCATTGCAACAATATTGAGTCTAGGAACCTCAAAGTTATTTAATTCTTAGTATTTTTTTTATTTGTCTTTTATTTTTGTAGTATCCCTGACTGTAGAAAAAATCTTTATTTCTGACAGATGATACCTATACCTATCTGTGTATCTAAGGATAAATGTTTAGAAAATAGTAAGAATCAATAATGATCTACAAAAATGATAAGTACAATGTTTATCTGTAGCATCTACAACTCCTCCAGCCATGAGTGTTGGTTATGTTTACAGTACAAAAGAGATGGTTGTTGGTTGTGCTCATTATATTAACTGTCACTATTACATAATTATGAATATCGTGCCAGGCTATTGCTTGTTGTGGTTCATAGGCTTATCAGCTGGATTGTACTATTCATTACTTCCCTCTCACTTGGAAGCTTGTGAAGCACCTTCTGATACTATGAAATCTAGTGCTCAGGGAGAAGGGAGTATGAGCTGGAGGGAATAAGACAACAACTAGTATTCTTCTACGATCGATCTCTGCTTCAATTTCTTTTTCTGGGTTTTTACATGAGTTCCTGGTCAGACTTCCCTCAGTGATGGATTCTGTTATGGACATGTCACCAGGGTTTGTCTAATAACCAGAAGTTTCTACTTTTGCTACTATGTTTTTAATTTCTGGTCTTCTGATCTTTATTAACTACAATGAAACTGCTTATTTCAACTTTTCTTATCATCAAAATATAGCTTATGATATCAATATTTGCTTTTCTGTGTTTGAAATATTTTATTTAACACCTTGTCATTTCCTATAATACGAAATAATTGTCAAATTAAGAGTGGTAAGTTCATTCCTTGGACCTGTGACTTGCTTAACCATGAGTTGTTAGCCAGATTTTCATTATCAATCATGTATTGTTTCTAGGAGAGTAGTCTTTAAATTCAATCATAAAATGGCTATATATCCCATAAAATACACACAGTTTTTGTATCCATAAACACTTGTTGCCATGTGCACTATTCTTAAAATTCATAGGGTTCATAACTGAGCAGGACTGCTTATTTCATTTTTCTCTGAGCAGCTTGCATAGCATCTTCCAATGCTGTGAGTACTAGCTACAGTATAAAACACTTTTTGGTCAGTACAAACTTGATGACTTTGTGACTTATGATCAATGTATGTGGTATCTTCAATGAAAGGTTTGTAATATGAAGTTCTTGTGGGCAGTGTCAAGGAAGTTTTAGTGAGCCCCAAAAGACCAGTCATGAACAGATCCGATGCAGTCACACCAAGGTTCTTATTTGAGCTAGTTCTGGCTTACCTACCCCCAGCAGGATGGTTCTAGTGCAGGGAAAGCCCTGAACATTCATTGATGCAAGGTTTTATAGAAAACAACAAGAGATGGGTAAGTGTTTCTAGCCTGGCTAGCATCTTGTTGGTGTGGCCTTTAGCATAATTGGCTGGTGCTAGGAGTCAATCCATAAACTTAACTTCTGCTTCCCTTTGCATTGGTGGTTATTAGGCAGGGGAAACCATGTAACCCGTGGGTGCAGATTTATTGGGAGAGTTACCTGGATATCCTGCATGTTTGGATAGATTAACCTACAGACACTCATCTTGTTGGATTTTACAGGGATGGTAGCTCAATCATGGGCATGGGTGTGGGTTCCTGATTCTGGTTGGGTGGTTGTGATTCCCACGGCTCCGAACAGACTGGAGTGCAGAAATTTTGACTGAGTTTTCTTAGTGCATGGCATTGGGCAGACACAGTGGAGCCCCACCCAGCGTAGGGAGTTCTCACTCAGTCTGAAGTTACATGGGAGTTCAGGGTTCTTTAACTGGACCCGATTGGCCAGTGGCCTCCATTCTGGGGCTCCCAGACACTGCTGAGATGAGAGGCAATGGGGGAGGAGGGAGAGCTCTGGCAGTGCCCCACATTAGAGACTTGGCAGACTTGGAATTCTCGCTTGGCAGACTCCGTGGCCCAACTAGCTTGCTTGAATTGGCAGTGCCCATGCCTAGAATGCAGAGAGGTCCTCACGTGTGAAGTTAGGCTTGCAACTACAGTGGCTCATTAAAGGCCTTCTCCGTGGTTCCCCACAGTGGGCCCAAAAAGACACAAGTGAGTTCATGGATTTTAAAGTTTTAATGTCAGGGTAGAAAATAGATGGATCTAGCTGTACCCGCATTTAAGTCAGGGCAGACCTGACTTAAATAGGGAGGGAGGAGGGTCTGGGAAAGGAGTACATAATTGGCTACACCCTCTGACCTTTAGATAATTCATTAATATGGAAATCTCTCTAGGCCCTCAAACCTGTAGTCACACCCTCTACCTATGGAGGGGCTGATAGTGGTGTTGCCTTACGTGACTGAATGGCACATATCAAATGGAGGTCTTAGACCCCATGTCAAGGCCCTGGGTCCTAGGGGCTTGGCCGAACATCTGCCATTGTCCCATCAGGGTCTGGGGTTCGAGATCTGTGCCCAACCAAGAACCAAAGTATCCTTCCATGGTCCCACAGGTTTTAGCCTAGAAACTGGAGCTAGGCTCAGATTTTATTGGAGGATAACTGGAAATGGATGTTAGGTACAAGCCTATTCGTTTACCTGATTTCAAACTTAGGTCAGGTCCTCTAAAATGGAGTCTGAACTTAACAGATTTGGTCTCTAAAATAAAAATAAAAATAAAAATGTCCTGTACCTGGAGTGGAGGTGAGTATTCTTGAGGAAATCACTAACCAACAATTTGACAGGAAATATAACACAATTGGCACTGAGATTTTATATGACAAATTCTAGCTTGGTGGATGAAAACAAAGCCATGGGTAATCTAAATTCGATTACAGACACCCACCCACCCACACACACACACACACACACATACACACCCACACACACAGGTAATTTGAATGAGAATGTTCTCTGTAGGCTCATATGTGTGAGTACTTGGTCTATATTTGTTTGGTGTTTGGGAAAACTTAGGAAGCATGGTCTTGAAGGAACAAATATGCCCCTAGGAATTTTTAAAGACATGTACCATTTTCAATTTATTCTCTGTGCTTCTTCTTTGTGATTCAAGATGTTAACTCTTATTTCTCAGCATACAAGTTCAGCTACATCTGCTAACTGTATTCATGATTTTCCCTCCATTATGGACACTAATATTCTGTAAATACAAATAAAGCCTTCTTTATGTTAATTCAATTAGTCATTGTGTTTTCTTAAGTAATAGAAAATTAAACAAATTTTACATATATATGTAAAAAGAATATATATATATATATATGATAGATATAGAGAGAATATGAAAAATAGTGATAACATTTCTTTCCTAGATTCAAACATATTTTTACTTAGAAACCTATGCTTTGAATGGTGAGGATACTCCCTTATATGAGGCAATTCCAATTAAGCTCATATGTGTGTATATATATATATATATATATATATATATATATATATGTAAATCAATATATTTTTAATAATATGTATTTATATACATCAAGAAAATATCTACACTATATTTTCCCTGATTATCTTTTAGAGAAATAAAGTCAAGTTTAATATTTAATTTAATAAATATTTAGTATTTAATATAATCCTTTGCAAAATTTCTTCTAAAATGCTCTTGAGAAATAATCATCTGAAAAACATGGGAATGGACAGATGGCTCAGCATTTATGTCATGCATTTGTATTTTAGAGAACCACTGTGTGTTTCCCAACAACCCTGTAGTACACAGCCACCTGGAACTCCACCTGCTAGATCATCTAACTCCTCTGGCTAACATGGGCATTGTGGTTAAATACACATATGCATATATATACTGACCCAATATGATGTATTGATACCTAGTAGCCAATTTTCTAAAAAAAAGAAAAAAAATAATAAATAATGTATTTTGCTTACATTATGGTATTATGATAAATTATTTAATATTAAGAAAAGTATTTTTTTAGAGTTTAAAATACAATATCTGAGAACACACAAGCTGTTAATCTCAGCAGCTTCACAGTTGAGAAGAATGAAAAAATAATCTCTGACACTTAACTTGACAAATAGGTAAGTAATATGGTAAATAAACAGCCAAATAACAGACAAGGAGGCTTTGGAGAAAGAATAAGGAATCCCAAACTGTTACAGCAGAGATAGAAAGAAAAGGAGACTGATTTTTCTGAGCAGGCCCACTTATGAACCATCATGGCAATGTTCTGTAAGGGACATCGTTAAGTGAGACAGGATCATTCCTAACTAGAATATTAGGTGTCCACCTAGGTAGGGAACAGATTCTATTTTCCCATCAGGACTTTTTTCCTAATGGACCCTTTAATGTTAATTTATCATATCCTCCTCTGAAAAGATAACTCTCAAGTCATTTAGGAATCAGATAAGGGATCAAACCCCCCAAACCATTCTGGCATCTCTGGTTATTATAACTAATTTTATATGCTCCGTTGCGTAAGCTCTATTACAGTTCTTTAGTGAGCCACTAATCCAAATATCACTTACTGTTCCATTATTTTTTCAGGTATAATTAACATATACTAGTAATAGAAATTATAGTGTACAAAACAGGCAGTTCTCATGAAGTAGTATAGTGGCTAAAAGCACAAACATTGAGATGACAATGGGAATAAAGAACTCTATCTAGGGGGCTGGAGAGATGGCTCAGTGGTTAAGAGCACTGACTGCACTTCCGGAGGTCCTGAGTTCAAATCCCAGCAACCACATGGTGGCTCACAACCATCTGTAATGAGATCTGATGCCATCTTCTGGTGTGTCTGAAGACAGCTATAGTGTTTTCATATATATAATAAATAAATAAATCTAAAAAAATGAATTCTATCTGAAGTTTAGAATAACATTCCAACTATGCTGCCCTCTTCTAGAGACTTTAAACTTATCAGTTACTGTTTTTTGAAGTTGTTTTACCACATGAACTTATGGCCTTTACTTAATTATGGCAGAGTATAATTTATAAAAACAACATATAATTTGAAAAGTACTATTGTTTATTTATTCCAGAATAAACTCTTTTGATGAATTGCATGTACTTTCGAAAAGTTGTATTTAGTATTATTCTCAACTATGGCATTAAAAAGCATACAAATTTATATTTTACTCAGTGAATATAAGCTGTATGATTTAGTCTGATTTGATACAAAACATGAATTAATGCCTTTTACAAGGTAAGATACTTTTGGAAAGTAACTAGTATCACATGTAATAACTAACAGAATTTTTTTTAAAAATTAGTTAAGCCTATTTTTATAATAAAACATAGTGAAATTATAGCCCCCACATTTTCTTATTTCTATGTCTAATTCAAACAACAAAGAAATATATCACATCAATTCGTTTCTATGGAAATTCAATCACACTTTCTAAAATGGTACTTAATGCAGGAACACAGCTCTATATTGATTTGATGATGTAGGTACTTCATTCAAATAAATGTGTCTTGCAATTCAAAAAGCCAATCAATCAAGCAAATTAGATAAGTTGTTGCAAGAAATGTGCAGAAATCAATGCATAGAAAGCTCTTATGTCTGAAATATTGACCAATCACAGTGTAGCTCATTAAATTAGATTTTGAGTCTCTTTTCTCGAGTTTACATCACAATATTGCACTATTATTCATTTGAAATCACATGAAACTGAGATTGATCTTGGCGACAATTTTTCACATAAATGTGTCTGAAAGAAGAGAGGAATCCTAATGCCATCACCTCAGTCCTGCTCTAATTGCCAAATATGTATTATTTCAGAGAAATTTGGTTGGTTATAGACATGAACCATAACTGAAAACATATCCTTTCAGTTTTCTTACCCTTTAAATACTATATGTACTTTGTCCTATAAAGCAGCCTGGAGAGACTCAATGTACAATAAACTGAGTTATCAAGAATTTGAAGAAGAAAAAAGGAAGCAATATGTGGAGTAACAGAATTGGGGATTGGTAAAAGGGTAACCAGGAAGTGGGATATCATTTGAGATGTTAACGAATGGAATGATGAATACAAAATATAGAAATATTTATTTCTTTTTATTTTATGTATATCAGTGCATTACCTATATACAAGTTTGTGCATGTGCATACCTGGTGCCTGTAGAAATTATATAAGAGGATCAGGTCTATGAAACAGGAGTTACAGACAATTGAGGGAACCATGTATACTGATAGACCTGAACATAGGTCCCCTAAAAAAAAGCAGAATGTATTATTAATCATTCAGTCATTTTTCAGTTCCTTCATAAATATTTTGACACCTAAAATTACAATGTCTTATCTGAAATATCAACCGAATAATATAATTCCTTATGTGTGTTATGTTTCATATTATTCTAGTCTGCACTCTAGAAATTGTTTCAACACCAGTAATACCATTACCAATAATAGCAGTGTCATTCACATTAGTTCTCACAAGGTAACGATGGTAAGATTAGAGAACCAGAATGGATGCCCAATTAGAAAAGGATAAATGAAATTGATTCCCATTATTATTTTTTATAGATTCATATAATGGCAGAGCCACCCAATATTTAATGCAAAATGAGACATAAGAGATGTTTTGTCGTTATTTATAATGTTTTGACATTTTAATAACTTTTGAAAGGTTTGATTATTAGTCATCTTGTTATAATTAATATTCAAAGACAGCAACTTCCTTTTGTTAAGGGCATTAAAAACACTTAGGAAAATGAGGGTAATAAACTGTGGGTAAATTGCTGGTCCTTTAGCACCAGGCTATCTTACCACAGCTATATCTTCATTTGAACTGATAATTAAAGTCTGCTGTATAAGATCAATAGTATGCTTTGTTCTGTAAGTGGTTGTGCTTTTCCGTATTGAACATGATTTATCATATAATATACACAATACTATGTTTGTGAGTGTGAGATTTTTTTTATCAAAGACCTAAGCAAAAGAAGATGTAACATTTGACTTCACATAAAATGCATTTTTTGTCTTTAACTGAGTAAGCCAGTACCATATAAACAATAACAGAAACATCCTATGTACCATAAACCATTGCAATCTTTAAAATTCCAAGGTTGTATGTATAGGCAATAAAACACACCTGAAAACTCTTCTTTCTGTTTATATCCATATTGCATAAAAATAAAATAAACACAATTTAAGGCTTGGAGATGAAAAAATAAGAAAAGTATAGGAATTTTTAAATTTTATGTGATAAAATTCATGTATCCTATATAAATTTATCATAAGTAAAAGAACATTTAAAGTAAGTCAAAACCTTTCTGTTTATGAGAAACCTGTCCTACCTTCAATTTTATATATATATATATATGTAAATATTGCCAGAAATACAAACATACACACACACATCATAAACACACACACACCACATATATATATATATATATATATATATATATATATATATATATATGCATAGTGGCTAGTGGGAATATTATTTGACACAAAACTTATGATAAAGTGTAGATAATTGGTCCCTGGACAAGTGTATGTGTGTTTGTGTGTGTGTGTGTATCTGTGTGTGTGTGTGTGTGTGTTGAATGAATGTACTCACATGTGTACCTGTGTTTGTGCTCACAAGTAGGGTTACTCAGCTTGTTGTTGTAGGTGACTTGGCTCTCCCCTCCACTCCTTCCCTAAGTGGCCTGTTGCAGGCCCCTTGCTGGGCCCTAGAAAATGAGCAATAATTATGACATCTTAGACACTGTTGTACATAATACTGACAAGTTGGCTCATCATTAAGAACTGGTGTGAAAATGTAGGAATTATACCAGAGGCACTTTCATAATTCGTTGACACAGTCCATCACTCCAAAAAGAGAATGCATCATGAGCCGAAATCTTAGGCAAAGCAACAGAGTGTAGATTTGTAGGAAAAGGTGTTGATGATTTCAAGTAGTGGAAGTATAATATTCATCTGGAGTAACAAGGGAAAATTAAGAGCTAATAAAGTTCTTTGTTACTCCCTCATGGGAGATGTAATTTTAAAAAATGGCCCTGAAGAGGAGGCTATAAGGTCAAGTGTCTAACTAAAAACCACCTACCCTTCCTCAGACAGTAGCCTCTACACCAGCATCAAGGACAGCACTGTCTCTACTTCCAATCACAGTTCAGACTCCATCTTAGAGACAGAGCCTGAAGAGATGCATAATAGGAAGGAAGTCTACATGGATGGCACCTAAACCATGTGGGCTAGGCCAGAAATAAACACTGTCTTCTCAATTGTCTCATCTTCTTATCAGTTCACCAATAAAACACTCAAAACTCCTTTGAAAGGACTTTTTTCTTCTTCAGCCTTTCTTTTTCATTGTTTAGTTTTTATTTTTTCATAGTAGCTCCTGGACAACAGCTTTTCCCTATCTTCTCTCTTTTAAAATGTATTTTCTTTAGATGTTCCCGTTCCCAATAGAGTATTTAAACTAAAATATCATCACTTAGCACTTCATCCTATGGAAGATAGACCACTTGACAGAACTCTGAATAATTGGTATCCTGCCCATGCAACTAGGTCCTCCTGCCCAAAGTTAATAGACATTGAGGTCTTATGCCTTCCTAGGCATTCTTGCTTCTCCACCCTCAGCCCAGACACTTACAATATATTTAATAGAATTTGTTAATCTCGGATGTATACTGCTTTGGTAAAATGACCAAACTAGAATAACCAGAATTACTTAATTTTCTTTGACAAGAATTAAGTTTTATAAAAGCCATTGCTTCTGCTGAAGTATGCAGGGCTCCCTCCCCTACAGCAAGGGTTCATACACCCTTGCCCTAGCGCCCTCGCTGGCTGCCTCCATCCCTGCTCCAGGGACTCCCTCCCCCACTGCCAGACCACACTGGGTCCCTGTGCCACTGCTCCCTGGACCCTGCCGCCACTATGGCAGGCAGGCAGGGCTGAACACCTGCCCACCTGCACACCACTTGTGCGAGTTCTTTTCCTTCACCTGCAGTTCACAGGCAGCTTGTGCTGCTGAGTCATGCGGGCTGTGACTCCACCGCTGCTACAGGGACTGCCTCAGCCATGGCATGCAGGCATGCCCGATCTGCATAGCGCCATTCCTGACTTCATAACCCACAATCATATATATTATTGTAGTTAGTAGAAAATTAATTTTTCTCTTCTCTTCACTTTTCTCTTCTTTCCATTTTCTCCCACTCTCTTAAGTCTCTCTTTTAAAAAGGCACAGACATATGGGTACATTCTGACATTTGTAAAGAAAAGATTTCGCATGTGTCTGAGAAATTTCACATGGTCACTGTTGGGTATTCAAATATAATTCTGTATGAATGTACACATAAAAGAAGATCATATCATAGTGCTGAAAACCTATAAAGAATGTAAAAAAAAAAAAGTTGCCCATAACGGTAAACCTTTGGCAAATTCTTAAGTGTTTTCCATTGTGAAAAAAAACTGCCTAATGATAAAAAACTCCTTTGTCATCATAAAATGCAAATCAAATGACCTTGAGATTCCACCTTACACCAATTAGAATGGTTGAGATCAAAACCTCAAGTGATAGCACGTGTTGACAAAGATATGGAGAAAGAGGAACACTCCTCCATTGCTTGTAGGATTGCAAACTTGCATCCACTCTGGAAATAAATCTGAATGTTATTCAGTGTGGGACCTTGGGCTGTGAGTAGCAGTTGGGTACCTGGTCTAGTGCAGGCCTTGAACTGTGGAAAGGGATGGTAGGTGCTCGGCCTAGCTCCTGGGCCCTGGTTACTTTCACTTGGGACAGTCCTCTACAGCCCCCTCAAAGAGAGGTTTATGTCATATAGCAGAGGTGGGGGCATGACTACAGGCCACAGAGCCTCAAGAGAACTCCATATTCATGAGATACCTAAAGGTCAGAGGAGTTAGCCAATTAAGCATTCTTTCACAGACCCTTCTTCTACTTGCAAAAGGTATTTAACCTCAGGCCTGAGAACACGAGGTACAGCTTCATCCATTTTCTGCCATGACAATAAACTTTTTAAAATTATGGACTACCTCTCATCTTTGGGGCTCGCCATGGGAAACCATGGAGAAGGTACTCAATTACAGAGTTGCTGCCTAATCTCCTGCAGGACCTCTCTATGTTCCAGCCATGGAGGCTGCACAGCAACTCAAGCTAGCCGAGGCCCAGCCAAGGGAGTTGCCATGACCAAGAGTCTCATTTCCATGCAGGACACCACCAGAGATCATCTTCTTCCCCTCCACCCTTTTTGGCTGAGGGTTGCTCTAGCCTATATGCCCAGTCTCAACTCTTCTGTGGCCTCTCAGCAGTGCCTTGGAGCCCAAGGGTCTGAGACCACTCGATCCCCACCAGCCTTCTTGCATGGGGGTTACCCACCCAAGAGCTCCAGCCAAGGAGGGACTTCACACTAGGATCTCCCCATGACTAGAGTGAAACTCTGTGGCTTCCCATAGCCCAGCGTCTACCAGGCACCTCATGGAGCTCTGAGCTGTGGTTCCAGCTGCCTGGGGTGGAAGACGCCTAGACCCACAACTCAGCTGAACAGGACAAATGCCCTCTCTCGAGCCATAGCCCCACACCTCAGAAAATTGGAAATAGATCTTCCTATAGACCCAGGCATATACCCAAAAGATGCCCCACCATGCAAGAAGGACAATTGTTTCACTATGTTCATAACAGCCTTATTTGTGATAGCCAGAAGCTAGAAACAATTCAGATGTCCCACAATGGAAGAAGGGATACAGAAAATGTGATTCATTTACACAAAGGAATACTACTCAGCTATTAAAAATGAGGACATCCTAAGTTTTGGAAGCAAATGGATCAAACTAGAAAATATCATCCTGAATGAGGAAACTCAGACTCAAAAAGACATGCATGGCATGGACTCATTAATAAGTTGATATTAGCCAAAAATGTACTGAATCCCCAAGATATAATCCACAGAACTCAAGAAGGTTAAAACGCCAAAGGGCCCAAGTGAGAATGCCTCAATCCCACTTGGGAGGGAGAAGAAAGCAATCATATGGGTAGGCCAGAGAGAGGAAGGGAACTATGTGGTCGAGAGGGCAGGGAAGGGAAAGGTGGAACATGATCAGGTACTGAGGGGAGTGGGAAGGACTGAAGCCCTGAGGGCCTGCAGAAAGAATGGAAGCATCAGGAGGTAGGAAGAGGGTGTGGTGGGATCCTCTAGAATGTACCAGAGACCTGCAGGTGAGAGGTTCTCAGGACTCAAAGGGAGGGACCTTAGATGAAATGTTCAACAGTAGGGACAGGGAACTTAGAGAGTCCATCTCCAGTAGAAAAATAGGGCATCAAGTAGAGGGATGGTGCTGCAATTTCACAGTCAAAACACTTACCCAGAATTGTCCCTGTCTAAAAGAACTGCAGGGACAAAAATGGAGAAAAGATTCAGGGAAAAGAGGTCCATTGACAGGTTCAAATTGGGATCCAGCTTAAGTGGAGGCTCCAAGGCCTGACACTATTACTGATGCTATGTGTTGCTTACAGAACAGAGACTACCATGGCTGCCCTGCAAAAGACCCAACAAACAGATGAAAGAGTCAGATGCACATACTTATACTCAATCAATGGACAGAAGCTGGGAACACCTGTGACTGAATTAGAGAAATACTGGAAGATGAGTAGGAAGAATACTCCATAGGAAGACCACCAGTCTCAACTATCCAGGACCCTCAACATTTCTCAGATAATGAGCAACCAACCAGGCAACATACACTAGCTAATATGAGGCCCCTGACACATATACAGCTGAGAACGGCCTGGTCTGGCTTAAGTGAGAGAAGATGCATCTAACCCTCAAGACACTTGAGACCCCAGGGAGTGGGAAGGTCTGGTGGGATATGGGAGGAGGTTTGGGGAACATCGACTTGGAGACAAGGGAGAAGGAACACCCAGAGGGCAGACCATGAGGGAGATAAGCCTAGACTGAAAAAAAGAAGTTAAAAAATAAAAATGAAAGAGAGAGAGAGAGAGAGAGAGAGAGAGAGAGAGAGAGAGAGAGAGAGGAACTAATTTAGCATGTGAATGTTTGTCATTGCTGAATAAAAGTCAGTGTGCCAAAGTGAAAGAGTAAGTGTTACATTCAGGATGGGTAAATAAAAAATATAACTACAGACCAAAGAAAAAAAAATATTTTACAATAGTATTTTCTGATATTCTTTTCTTTTTTTTTCTATTCATGGTATTCACGGTATATCAACTTGGGCCTAATATATGACAAATTAAAACTGAAAGTGTTTTAATATAACTTTGAAAATGATACTAATATTTTAATGAATATATGAGTTTTACATAAAAAGTAGTTATAATATAATGTAATATAATATATAATGTAATTAATGGGATCACTCAGACTGATTCCTGAAGTCCTGCTAAGAGGAAAGTTTATAGCAATTAATGCTTCATAAAGAAATTAGTAAGATCCCATTTTTAATGACATTCTGCTATACTTGCAGACAGGAGCCTAGCATAACTATGTCATAGCATAGAATTCACCCAACGAACGACTGAAACAGATGCAGAGACTCACCTTGAAACATTAGGTGATGCTTGGGGAATCCTACTGAAGAGACAAAGTAAGGAAAGATTAAAGGAGTCAGAGAGGTAAAGGACAAAACAAGAAAACACACAAAATCAATTAACCTTGGCCCAGAGGGACTCACATAGACTGACCCATCAACCACTGAGTATGCATTGATCAGACATAGGCACTATGCACACATGTAACAGTTTCACAGCTGGGTCTTCATATAGGAATCTCAACAGCAAGAGCAGAGTCTGTCTCTATCTCTGTTGCCTTTCTTTGGATGCCTTTCTCCTAAGTGGGTGGCCTTTTTCTAGCCACACTAGGAGAGCATGTATCAAGCCCTACTGCAACGTTTTATGTCAAGTAGGATTGATATCTATGGGTGGCTTCTCTTTTTCTGAGAGGAAAGTGAGAGAGGGGATTTGGTGGGGAAGAAAAGTGAGAGGGAGGAATTTGGAAGAGAGGAGGGACTAGAAGCTGTGATTGAGATGTAAAATAGATCAATATATTAAAAATAATTAATGGAGTTATACGAATTGCAAAATAGTTGAATTAAAATAACAAAATCAAGAAATGAAATAAATATTTTACTATTTTAATAAGCTATTTAGAAATTTGTCATCTTAATAAGTATTTCAGAAACAGATAAAGTATTGTCATTACAAAAAATGTGCAAATAATCAGAAAGAAATGACAAAATAGAACACAAATAATGCCTAGTAAATGCAATAGTAGTTTTATCAGATAGTACCATCCCCAAGCAGATAAAACTACTTATAATTTACATTAAAGACCTAAACATCAACAATTAAAACTTAATTCATGAGTAATTTCAAACTAAGCATTGTATTACCATTAAAAATGATTTAAATAATAAAATTGCTATAGACTACTATGTAAAGTAAATATTTTAAATATCTTATCATTATTTAGATTATCAGTGTTTAAACATATGAAAAGGCACAGTCGTAGCATACTTTATTTTAAACTACCATAATTTTAATGAATAGATAAAAATTAATCTGTGATTCTGAATAAATAATGCTGAATAGTAAATATATTTATTTTTTATATTTGAAAATATAATGTAGTTGGTACACATATTAATATATTTAACAATTAATATTTTTATAATGCTGAATACACACAATGCTGAAATTCTATCATTTTTGAATTATAAAAATTTTATATATTAACTTACAACTTATTGATGGGGTCAGGCTAATCATTATAGGGAAAATTGAGACTTTCTAGGAAACAGCATTACTTATTTATATCACTAGATTGAAAATCTTGCTCAAAGTTTAACAAAAATAAGGAGTGACACTGACATGAAAAACTATTTTCACCAGGTTCTGGCATATGAATAGAATATGATGTTGGAAATTATACATTACTGATTAGCTGCCCTTACTAAAAGACTGTAACCTTTGGTTATGCTAATTCAAAATAAATTATAAATATCTTAATATTAAACAATGAACTACCAATTTTATTTAACTTCTTAACTCAAAATTTCATAAGCATTGATTACACAAATAGTGAGGAAGAGTAAGTCGTTTTAAAATTAATTATAATTTTTGAATAGTATTAAAAAACTGAAAGATTCTAGTGGTATGGGTAAATGATAGTCAAAGAGTGACAATATACCTCAGTTTTATGGAAAGAGAATAGATAAGAAACTGTAGAAAACTGATTACGTGGGGAACCACTTCTTTTCAATTAATTTTTAACTATATGCAATACAAGAGAGCCAAACACATCAAGCTCGTACTAGAGCTTAGACCAGAGTG
This sequence comes from Grammomys surdaster, assembly GCF_004785775.1. Lineage (NCBI taxonomy): Eukaryota > Metazoa > Chordata > Mammalia > Rodentia > Muridae > Grammomys > Grammomys surdaster. The sequence goes on from NW_021604563.1 coordinate 11,287,726, forward strand.
AAACACTGTCTTCTGGACGTAACAGGATCACATAAACTAAAGTCATAACAGCTGTGCTTGCTGGTACAACACCTCTAAGAGGTCAGTTTACTTTTTACTAAATGGAAATACATTTTCTGGCAATATTTTATGGAGTGATATAAATCATTAAACATAACTACAAACCAAAAACAATGTAGTTTATTCACTTAAAAAGGAATATAATGAACTAATAAGTCATGAATGTCAACAGTGACTGTCTAAGAACACCCCGCCAGTATGTTTGTTAAACCTTATAAAACAATCATTTGAAAGTCAAAATGGAGACATGTCAGTTTATAATAATTTAAATATCATTTTGGTTGTGTGATTTACTTGAATATTTAGTGAAATTTGCTTATATCTATTAAGCATATACAGCTTTAACAAAGAATATGGTTTTTAAAATTTCAGTTTGTTTTTCTTCTATTTACTCAAAAAAGGGTGGATTCAAATACTTAGACAAAAGGATTAGTCAATGAAATTTAGCCATAGTTTTATTCACAATAGCATCACTATAATATATTCTACTTTGATTCAAGTAGTATTATAAAATTTTCTTCTCTACTAAATTCTTGTAACATCTGAATAGTGTTGTCATGGAAAGTTGATGCTAATTGATATATTTCAATATTGCTGATTGGTTAGAAAAATAATTTCACATCCTATTATATGTAGCTTGAAAATTTAGGAATATCAGCAAACACATTTATTCAAAGTCAAAACACAGAGCAAGAGAAGCTGATATACAGCTGTTTAGAAAATTTACTACATTCTTTAGAACAGAAATTTTTACATGAAAATTATACAAGAAAGGAGAAA
>NW_021604563.1:11288665-11304134 GCF_004785775.1 Grammomys surdaster
GTCACATTATATATATATATATATATATATATATATATATATATATATATGTGTGTGTGTGTGTGTGTGTGTGTGTGTGTGTGTGTGTGTGTGTGTATGTGTATGTATATATGTAACTTATAACAACTTTACTTTGTTTGAAATACATATGTTGAATTCATTGCTCATATTCCAATATAAATATATGAACAAATAATTTACTTTACAGTATTTTAATAGTTTATTTTCTAATATTTTTATTAGCATGCATTACTTTATTTATGTGCTTCAAACTTTAAAAGAAACTACTTATTATTTCTTTTAGAAAAAAGAATCTACACCTATTGTGAGTTGAATGTAATGATAAGCTTGGAAATTCTTTATTCATTTTATGTTCCTGAATTGAAATTACTGAATGAAATTAAAAGTTTAATGATTTTATACTTCATATTAAAGTTTGCTTGTGGACCATTGGGTAAACTAGAACTTAAATAGAAGCTAGATGTAAGGTTATACCCAATAAATTATTCTTATGTGTTTTTATTCAGTGTGAGTTGCCATTCTAATATTCAATAAAATAGACTTTCAATAAAAAGTTATCAAGTGAGATGAGGAAGGGCACTTCATATTTATTAAAGGAAAAATCCACCAAGAGAAAAATCTCAATTCTGGACATCTATGTCCCAAATGCTGAGGGATTTGATTACCTTGGACTTGACTTTTGTGCACTGTGAGAAATATGGATCTAATTTGTATTATTCTACATGTAGTCATCTAGATAGATCAGTACCATTTGTGGAAGGTACTTTTTTCTATTTTATGGTTTTAGTTTATTTTGTCAAAAAATTCAAGAGTCCATAGATGTGTGGGTTTATTCAGGTATTTGAGTCTAGTCCCTTGATCGAGTTGTCTGTTTCTATACAAATACCATGCAATAATATTTTGCTCTGTACAGCTAGAGATCAGGGATGATGATACCTACCAAAGTTCTTTTACTGTACATGATTGATTTTACATATAAAGTGAAAGTTTTTCTCGCAAGGTTTGTAATGAATTAGTTGTAATTTTGATAGGAATTGTGTTGAATCTGTAGATTGCTTTTAGTAAGATTGCCAGTTTTGCTATATTAATCCTACCAATCCATGACTATGGGAGATCTTTCCATCTTTGGCTATTTTCTTCACTTTCTTTCTTGAGAGACTTAGCACTTCTTTCATTCTCCCTCCATAAGTTTAGGTATGTTGTGTCTCCACATTCCGGAAAGCCTTTCTTTCTTTCCTTTTTTTTTCTTTTCTTTTTTTAAGTTTTGCTGTTCTTTGACCCAGTAGCATTGAGTAGAGAGTTTTTCAGTTTCCATGTGTTTGAAATTTTTCTGTTATTTCTGTTACTGCTGAAGTCTAGCTGCTATCCTTTTCATATGATAAAATCCTAAGGGATATTTCAATCTTCTCGTATCAGTTGAGACTTGCTTTGTGACTGACTGACTATATCATCAATTTTGGTGGAGGTTCTATGAGGTGGTGAAAAGACATTATATTCTTTTGTGTTTGAGTGAAATGCTGTGTAGATAGCTTCAATGTCCATTTGATTCACAAACTCTGTTAGCTTCATTATTTCTCTGTTTAGTTTTTGTCTCAATGACCTCTGTTTAGTTTCTGTTTCAATGACCTTTAAGGTGTTGAAGTATCCCATTATTAATATTTGGAGTTTGATGTGTTATTTAAGCTTTAGTAATATTTCTTTTGTGAATGTTGGTGCCCTTGTGTTTGGAGCATAGATGTTTAGACTTGAGACATCCTCAAAGTGGATTTTACTTTGATGAGTATAAAGTGTCTTTCCCTATTTTGTTTATATTAATTTTGGTTCAAATTATATTTTATTAGATATTAGAATGTCTTTGTCAGCTTGTTCTTTGATCTACTGCTTAGAAAACCTTTTTCCATCCCTTTACTCTGAAGTAATGTCTATCTTTGTTACTGAGATTTGATTATTGACTACAGAAGAATGGTGGGTCCTGTTTATGAATCCAATCTGTTACCCTATATCATTTTATTGGGGAGTTGAGTCCATTGATGTTGAGAGACAGTAATGATAAATAATTGTTATTCCTGTTACTTTTGATGATGATGATGATGTGTGTGTGTGTCTCTCTCTCTGTTTGTGTGTATGTGTGTGTGTGTGTGTGTATGATTGGTTTTACTGGTGAGAAATTATTTATTTCTTTTGTTTTCTTGGAAATAATTAATCTCTTTGGGTTGGAGTTTCCCTTTTCACATCTTCAGTAGAGTTGAATTCATGGAAAGAAATTGTTTAAATTTGACTTTGTTATTTGTCTTATTTCAAAGAAGATGCACCTAACCCTCAAGAGACTGGAGACTCCAGGGAGTTTTGAGGTCTGGTGTGGGGATGTGTGGTGGGGACATCCTCGTGAAGACACGGACGGGAGCCAAGTAGGAAGTATGGGATGGAACAGTCAGAGGGTGGACTGGGAGGGAAATAAAATCTGGAGTGCAAAAAAAAAAAGATTAAATAAAAAGAAGGAATATAAAGAACACATAAAATGAATATCTTATTGTATTTATCTATGGTAATTGAAGATTTTACTTGATGTAGTAGTCTGGGCTGACATCTGTGTACTCCTAGGTTCTGCAAGTCATCTGGCCAGGCCTTTGTAGCTTTTAGATTGTTGCTATGTCAGGTGTTATTGTGATAGTTCTGCTTTCACATGTTACTTGGCCTATTTCCCTCACAGCTTTTAATATTATTTCTTTGTTCTGTGTACTTATTGTTTTGATTATTATGTGGTAGGGGGATTTTCTTTTCAGGACCAGTCTATTTGGTATTCTGAAAGCTTCTTGTACATTTATAGGCAACTCATTCTTTAGGATTATGGAATTTTCTGCTATGGTTTTATTGAAGATATATATTAGGTCTTTCATCTGGAAATCTTCAACATCTTATATTCCTATTACTGGACATTTGTTCTTTTCATTAGTGTCCCAGTTTTCCCCAAAGATTTCTTTCATAAACATTTTTAAAGATTTTACATTTTCTTGTACGAATGTATCAATTCCTCAATGTGATCTTCTACACCAGATTCTTTTCCATATCTTGTATTCTGTTTGTGATACTTCATCTGTAATTTCTCTTCTCTTTCCCAGGTTTTCAAGCTCCAGTATGGATTCAGTGTTTTCTTTATTACTTCTATTTCAAATTTGAGGTTTTAGAATGTTTTATTCACTTCTATCACCTGTTTGGTTGTATTTTCCTCTATTTCTTATGGCATTTATTAATTTCATCTTTGAAGGCCTCTGTTATGTTTATATGACTAGATTTAAAGTCATCTTCTGTGCTTTGCCTCTGTTAGGGTATCCAGGGCTTGCTGTAGCAAGATAGCTGGGCTCTGGTGGTGCCATATTGTCCTGGGTGTTCTTGAGTGTGTTACCATGCTAATTTTAGCCATCTAGTTGTCCTTGATGTTTTCTGGATTATCCTTATGCAATAAGGACTCCTTAGGAATGCAGGGAGAGACATGGACTACACAATGAGGTCAGAGAGCATCAGACAGCTCACCTTTGCTGGCTATGTCCCAGGTGGATGCGATTGGCAAGGACTTGGGGTCCAAACTGGTTGTTCATGGGGACCCTGCGGAACTCCAAGGGAAGCAGGATGCAATTGATGTCTAGCAATGCTCCTTCAGATGGCTACATATAGCCCAGATTTCTGTATTTAAATCTTAAACCTACTAGACATGAACTTCTTAGCAAAATTAACTCCCGACTGGCCTCATAATTTTTGAAAAATGTAGATAGAATAAGAAATGATCATAACACGCCAAAAAGTATTTAGATTTAGATGAAACATGGAGAGAGTTTTAGAAAATAGGCCTACCTTTCTTCTAACATCAATATTTACCTTTTTTGTCTGTTTTATCAATGGTTACATTCTTCTCAACAATCACATACAAAAAAGTTAATTCCCTTACTTGACCACTAATTCTGACAGCTTGGTTTTATACATAAGTACTCCATGTATATCTTGATCCCAATAAAAGTTTTCATCAACAGAAGCATCCTTTAATTTCTTGGAATTATAGTAGTTTGGCTTTTCTTCATGCATTTAATGGGCAGGTAAATTTACCTTTTCTGTAAAATTCTACCAGAAGTTGTCCCCAAGGACCAAGGTGAGAAAAATCTATGTTCATGCTTTCTCCATGATATGACCTGCAATGTTCATTTGCCTTTTACAATCTTCATTGAAGCTTAGATCCATATTTGATGCCACAAAGTTCCTAATCCAACCGTTCTCAATGATCACACCAGCATCTCCCCTATCACATGGTTGAAGGGCATGGGTATGCTCCATCCTTCCAACACTGTATGTTTTTCATTTTCAGTGTCACCACTTCCACTTTCACTCAATGCTTCATCAAGGTAATTGTCACTTGAATCAGGGAGAGAAAGGCAATTCTTGCAACATTCTCTCTCATCAGACTCAGAATGCTGTAAAATAGCCACCATCTATTGAACTTAGTGTGTTGACCTCTCCCATTTACATGGTCAAGTGCTCGGTTCATTACTTGCTCACTTTATGGTGAATTTCCCCAAAAAATCACTTCAAAATACAAATGAAAGAGACATTTGCAACAGGCAATCATTTGCAATCAGCTGATACACTAGTTCAAGACTTAGCAACAATTGTGTGTTATTTTTAGCTCTTGATAACTAGACATCTGCTCTTCTCACCATACTTGGAACTTAGTTTTATGGATCTTGACATCACACCAACTATAGTGGGAATTTAGTCTAGTAGGGTTAACACATTAAAATATTTTAAAATATGAGTACACATGTGGGCATGCACGCACGAGCACACACAAACACACGCACACACACACACACACACACACAGAGTTGCATTCTCTTAATGTAGATGTTAGAGTAGTTGAATTTACACAATGGCAGTTAGGGGCACCAAATACCAAAGCAACATTGTGAAAGACAACATTTTTCTTTTATAAAGTCGATAGTTTAAGGAATAATAATGTCAGTCAGACTAAATAATATATAATTTTCTAACTATTGCTAGTGTTAGTATGAAGATGTCCACCAAAGAAGAGTATGATTATTTGGAAAATATCAAGTTGCTACAGTTTTCCATGCTTTTCACAGTTTGATTCAGAATGTCAAAACTTATCTCTGACTAAATATTCTGATTTTGACTCATATCTTGGGTGCACATTTAAATATGGTTTCAAGTACCCTACAGATTTCTAGTATCAAAAACTACATGACGTTTACACACAACAAACATGTAGATCAGTGGAACAGAATAGTGGATCAGCTGTAAATCATTCAATAAATACAGTGATACACACACACACACACACACACATATATATTTCCAGTTATTTTTTTCTGCATTTTGATATTCATTATTCCCAGTAAAATTTGCTACAAATCTGTCTTTTCTCCAAATGTTAGTAAATATATCTATTAAACTATATATATATATATATATATATATATATATATATATATATATATGTGTGTGTGTGTGTGTGTGTGTGTGTGTGTGTGTGTGTTTATGTGTATGTATATATGTATATATGTATGTATATATATAGTCTCACTCTGCACAAAACAACTCAAAATGCATAATTGATTTCAACATAAGACTGGAAGCTATGAAACTATTAGATAAATATACAGAGAGCAACATCCAATATAGGAGGAGCAATTTTTCCAGGTATATATCTGCAAAAATAATTTTTTTTAAATTTTATTTCATCTTATTTTATAGTCCAGATTTCTTCCCCCTCCTTGTCTACCCTCTGACTGTTCCTCATCCCATACCTCTTTCCATAGTATCTATGAGGATGTTTCCAACCCCACAACACCTACCCAACCAGATATCTTGAGGCCTCCAGTCTCTTGAGGGTTAGGTGCATCTTCTCTGACTGAACCTAGACCTGACAGTCTTCTGCTGTATATCTGTTGGGGACCTCATATCAGCGGTATATGCTGCCTGATTGGTGATACAGTGTCTGAGAGATCTCAGGGGTACAGGTTAATTGAGACTGCTGGACAGTGTTGTCCTCCTCCTCAGCTTCTTCCAGCTTTTCACTAATGCAACCACAGAGGTGAGCAGCTTCTGTCTATTGGTTGGGAGTAAATATCTGCATCTGACTCTTTCAGCTGCTTGTTGGGTATTTTGGAGGACAGATATGATAGGCCCCTTTTTGTGAGCACACCATAGCCTCAGTAATAGTGTCAGGCCTTGGGGCCTCCCCTTGAGCTGGATCCCAATTTGGACCTGTCTCTGGACCTCCTTTTCCCAAGTCTCTTCTCCATTTTTGTACCTATAGTTCTTTTAGCCAGGAAAAATTATATATCAGAGTTTTTGACTGTGAGAAGAACATCCTCACTTCATGCCCTGTCTTTCTGCTGGAAGTGGGTTCTACAAGTTCCCTCTCTCTACTGTATGGGTTTTCATAATACAAATTTAAAAATAATGAAAACATCAAGAAAACAAATGACTCAATATAAATGGTCTATGGAAATAAACAAAAAGTTTGCAAAGCAACGACAAATGGTGAGTAAGCAGACACACAAATTTTTCAACAAATTTATCTATAATCCAATCACAAATTAAAATTACTTTAAGAGTTTAATGGGCATGGTGGGACACACCTCTAATCTCAGTACTCAGAAGGCAGAGTCAGGAAAATCTCTGTGAGTTCAAGCCACCCTGGTTTGTGTAATGTGAGTACATAGGCTGCATTATGTATGGTTGATGGGAGTGTAAACTAGTGTAGACCCAATGTAAATCAATCTGAGTTTCTCTAAAGCATAGAAATGGAACCTCTAATATAACTTCTAGTAATATGTCCAAAAAGCTGAATTTATATCCTATTATGGAGATAGTAAAACATTTGTGTTCATTGTACCCAAATTCAAAATATCTGTGAGATACAATCAAGCATGATATTCATAAGCTCATAAATGGTTAAGGATAATATAGATCAGATACATAATGGAATTTCATGTATAAATCAAAGAAAAATGAAATTGTGAAACTTGAACGTAAATGGATGAAATTGGAAAATATCTACTGAGGCCTCTGAGTCACAGAAAGACAAATGTTCCATATTCTCTCACATGAAACATGAGTTATATGTTTTATATGTGTAATCTGTGGTGTATGTGGAAGTAAGGCACCTAGGGATGATTCACAGGGACTCAATTCCATAAAGCAGGTACTATGATAAACTGAAGGTGAAATAAAAGTAAAAATGGTGAATATTGGGAATAGAAAGTTTTAAGCATTAAAGTTGGTATGGAATGGGGAAATAAAATTTTGACAGAAGGCTTAAGCAAAATAAAATAATTATACATGTAACCTGTGTGTATTTGAAAATAAGGCTTCTAGGGATTATTCACAAGGACTTGATTACCTAAGGCAGGTATCACAGTAAATAAAATAAAGGGTGTGTGTAAAATACATATGAAAATTTATGATATTTGCCCTAATAATAGGTTATAGAAGAACAGAGGTGACATAAAAATAGAGAATTTAATTAATTAAATTAATAAGAATTCAATTAATATTACGTGTTAAGGGTCTAAATAGAGATAAGTGTTAGAGAGATTAGAAGATATAAAGTTAGCCAAAATTAAGTTACACAAAGATTTCTAAAAATACACCTATTAGTAATTAATTAAAATATATGAATGTACATAGTATATTAAATATATGTTGTACAATGGAAATTGAGCACAAATATGAGTAGACAGCACTGCTCCAAGGTGGCCTTGGTTATTGAAGAAAAACCCCAGGCCGAGTCTCAGGACACATCTTTATGTGTTACTCAAGGCCCTCAGAGACAACCAAAACACTACTGACTAATATCATTGCTCATAGTTGCCCACAATAAGCAGATGAAAAGTTGCTGCTACACATATCATTTATTTGGATGCAGGATATAGAGAAATCAACCTCTAACTTACCAGGATACTCTTTTGGTGTTGGTTACCTTGCACAGTACCAGAAGTTTCTCTGTAGGCTGATGCATAAGAAACATTAATTATCCTACCTAACACTGGATTATACATGTTGCAGAATGGACCTGACTGCCCACTGCTTTGCAGGAGGAATGTTATACTGCATATTGTAGTACTGATCCAATGCCCATGACAGTAAAGATTAAAGACATCAGGGTAAAGTCACTGCTATTGTTTTGCACAGTAATTTTGATGTCAAATGTATCCGAACTATTTTTCCTGTACTGATAGATTAATGTTGGTCTCAACTTAGTTCAGAGAAGCTTCTATTACTACAGTGGGCAGTGACTAATGCACAGACTCACAGTTGGTCAAAATATATAAATAACTCTGAATGCTTAGTTATACAAATGTTTATCATCTTCCTACCATTCTATTCTCAGGAAATATCTCTGAAAATGGACATAAAGTGTTTAAAAACCAATGGTCTTCTTTAAACTGTTAATAACCTTTGTTGTTTTTCATGCTTTGAAGTTTTCCTATATATTCAAATCAAATTATGTAATATATACATACACATATATAATACAAATGTGTGTTCATATATACTTTTATGTATATATACATATGTACATATGTATGTATACATAAAAGAGGGAGACCTAACTTAATGATATCGTAATTTTTTTCTCATTTTTTAGCATATTGCTTGTATTTTATTCAGCTTTATTTTGTTGTTCTTAGCTTTTAATGACTAAATTATATCTGATTAAATTTGTAAGTATTAGATACTTAGGAAATCATATACATCTGATAATTTAGAATAATACTTTATACTATTTTTGCTTTATATGCAAATATGTTGGAGCATAAATATATTATTAGATTTCATCATATCTTTTTAAAATTGTTTCTTGCTTCACATACTTGAACTAATACTATATTGTCTTATTTCCTTCATTGAACTTGTATTAAAATATCTTATATGCTTATGATATTTCTAAATTATGGTATTTCCATAAACATGCTTTTAAAGAATATTTACAGTCTTTTAAAATTATTTATCAACTAGAAAAATAAATTATTACAAATGATCTTTGAAAATTAATTCATATCAACTTCCTGTTAACTACCTTCTCCCCTACTATTGTTCTGTCCACATTCTATTAACAAACTTTGATGGATTTTCATCTCATTACATTACTGTTATTCAGAGTTTTAGACTTAATTTACATTTAAATATAATAATTAATATAATTTAATAATAGTTATTGATCTTCTTATGCCATTGGTTTTCTGTTGCTCTTAAGGTTATGACAGCATCTGATATTCTTAACTTAACAGAATCATCTGTTAATGTATCTAGATTTTCCTCTGAATATACAAAAAATCAGAATTCTCTTAGAAAACCTTCTAAGAATTACAACTATCAAGTATAAAATGTTTCTTGCCTTCATTCTCCAGAATCTATGTAATTGATTAAGCATTAGCTCATATTAGACTCTTGGTAGCTTTGATGTCCATGTGTCTAAGCAATGCACAGACATCAAATTTTTATCTTCATCTGAGAAAACCGTCTCTTTTTGAAGTTAAGTTTCAAGGACTGAATGCTCTGACTGTGAGTGACAAGAGTTTTTTTATTTGACACCTTTTCTATCTCATAGAACACTTATTTCTATCTGATCACATGTAAGAACTGATTTACAGATTATTCTTTCTTCTTAATGAAACTTGTAGAAGTTAGTCCCTGCTTCTCCCTCCCAGGTCCATGCTCCCAGAAAAAAGACTCAGACTTACAATATATTTACAGATACCGTGGTCACTTAGCTAGGTTCTTCTCTAAGTCTAACTTAAAATATCCCATTTGTTTTAACCTACATTTTGCCACATGGCTGGTTACTTGTACTCATGTACCATGTGACTAGCTCCTCACATTTTGAATGGTGGATCTCAATCTCCCTCTCAGCAGCTCTCCTTCCTTTGTTTGGCAGAAGTCTTGACATATTCTCTATTCTTCCCAGCCATTGGGTGATCAGCATTTATTGACAAGGCAGAAAATAAATTGTAAGATTTGTTTATACAAACATGAAACAGGAGATTCTTGGTATAATCATTAAAATTCCTTGTCCTGATTAAACAAGTTATGAGGGTAGAGAAATCAGCATTTTAATAACACATGGGCAAACTTTACACAGTGTACAAAAACAGTATACCTACAGTAACTGCTAATCTCTCCCATATAATTCATTTGAGACTTTTTAAACTTACTTTCTGAAGAAAAAGTCATTTCCATATTTCTATGTTTTGAGTAGATGGTTCATATTTAATTCCTATAAGGTTGGAGATTCTATATAATATTACAATTTATTTTAGCATAAACAATAATTTTCAAATGTCATTTGAATATGAGAAGATGTGAATTGGTGCTAGTCAACATAGTTAAATATTTATACTCTTAGAAAATAGATTAATTTTTATGAAGCAGTTTTCTCTTTAGGGAAAATAGCTAATTAAAAACTGCTTCTGTTATCTCAATAATAATTAATGAAAAATTATAGTAATAGTTAAGAATCTGAATAATCTGATTTTCAGTAACATTTATAAATGAGTAGTGTTTTTTTATAGTTTCACACTTACAAAAGAGATCATTTATAGGTATATGTAGAATTCTGATCCATATATATTATTTATTGATTCTGTGAAATTATAGATATTCCCATGAATTATTTCAATAAATATCAGTGTATGTGTGTTTTGTAAAAACAAAAGAATTATAGTTTGTCAATCTATGTTCATCCACTAACTTGCGTATTTCTTTTTCTTTCCTAATTTTACATATAGGGCTACCTTTCAGTTATTTGAGTTATGGTGAGCCCTTACTTAGACACTATTTGTGAGTGAGTGTATTTTAAAGGAATCTACATATCTTATGCAATTTGTGTATGTGTGTATGTCTGTATATCTGTGTGTGTTATAGTCAAATAATCTCATGGTCTAAATTCCTGTGAACTTTATAAAACCTCTTTATGCAAGGTCTCTTAGACAAGGCTAGCAATCCCAGAACTTCATAGGTAATAAAGGGAAGGCCAAAAATTCAAAGCTAACTTCAACTTCATATAAGTTTAAGACCACGCAGAGTAACAAGAGACTCTGTTTCATAACAAAACTAAGCAAAATACACATAAGGATTTCTCAATTCCTCAGCTTGGTCTTTAAATCTGATAATAAGAAAATATGCTTATAAAGATAGTTCAGAATCCTTAAAATATCAGTTATATTAAGGAAAGTTATCATAATCTCATATGTTTCTTCTTAAAAATTGCATTGCTAATATAGTTTTGAAGAAGAGATGCTTATTTTATAAAGGAAACAGAATTTTTAAAAATAGAAAAATTACATCAAAACATTAACCAAAATTTCTAGCACACAAAAAAATATTTAATTACTTATTTTCAAAGTTTCCTGTCTATATAAATCTCCCAAAGCTACTGTTTATATTACTTCTTGAAATTACAAGTATAAGATATATTAATAATATATTATACATATTATTATTGAAGATAACAACAATTTTAAAAGGTGGCATGATTGTAAGTATATTTTTATGACTATTCTGTACACTTCATCAATAGTTAGGTAGAAGTCTACATATTTATTCTTTTAAATATTGTAATATTGAGAGCAATTTAAGATAAAGTATTTTCTTGTAATTCTTTTAAAATAAATCTTTGAAGATCAGGTAAATATTTAGACATTTTAAAAAATAGTTCAAGAGTTTTTTCATTTCTTCATGAATTAAAACATCTATCTTAATTTTAAATCTGAAGTTACTATTGTTCAGCTTCACTCCTATCATTAGAGTGTGATATGACTTTGTGACTTGATCCACTTGAAAATAATAAAAATAAATGTTAATTCTAACTATGTATTTTTCAAAACTATAAGATATTTAATTAACTTACTCATCTAATTTTTGAAATTAATAATATTCTTTTAGGAAAACAATCAGTGTCTACGTTACTTTTATAGAATTTAAAGATTTTTTTAATTAAACATATATCTAAACCCATATTCATTGACAAAATAAAATTTGGTGAATCAAAAATCTTTTGGAGTACTATAATTCCATAGTCATTATTGTCCAGATAAATGACTATCTCTAACTAAGGAATGCACAATACTTTAAGTTAGTTTAAAAGTCTATTTATCTTACCAATAATATCTTACCTATATATTATTATTATAAAAGACAAGCTTTAAAAATAACACAAATAGCCAAGTCATTTTCTTCAGTATATGTGGTTCTTACAGTTGTATGCTTTGAACACTTGAATAAAATCAATAACAAATTAAGAGGTTTGATTTGAGTGTATAGTATATGTCCACTTCCACACAGTTGTCATAAAGTTAAAATAAGAATATTGTCTTATTCTAAATCTCCATAAACAAAATCTGAGAATTAAAGGCCAATTTTTCTGTTACTTTAAAGAATAAATAATCCTGGAATCAGTGTTTAAAAAAAGAATCATCAGATGAGGAGAGAATATTACTATAAGAATGGAATGTATTATGGAAGTAAAATGTACACATTAATCAATTTACAACATTATCTTCTGAATGGCTGACTGGACTATTAGATATTAGGACAATTCATCTATCTTTCAGTCTCCCAGTTATTAGTGAATTGTTCTATGTAATTTTCCTCCTCTGCATCTCTATGCCCACTGAAGCTTCAATATCCATGCTGATTTGTTTTAACTAAGGAAAGTATGAGTGGAAAACTGACAAAATTGAGGAATTAGAAGAGGAAGACAAAAATAGGCTATGAGTGATGTTGTTAATATGAATATATAAAAAGTTTAGAGACAAGAATTCATCATAAACAAAAGAAACTTAAGTTTAGAATTATATTATTGAACATTATATTGTCTCAGTTCAAATGAATTCTAAGAAAACGAAGTAAAATAATGAGAGATTAAAGTTGAAATCTAAATGAGGAAATGATATGTTTAGAGTTTACTCAGTGGTCCATATGGGGCCAATGCAAACTTGTAAGAAAGTAACATGATTAAACTATGCTTTTACTATTGTAAGTAGCTAAAGTACTTGAATAGATAATAGGATGATTGTGGAATAAGAATGTAAGAATAAGGAAGAAACAACAATTATTTCATAAATATTGTTATGTAATTCATAAATGTTAGCCCAAGAGAACACCTTGATAAGTTCAGACAATTTAACTATACTCAATTACTAAATTTCCATGATTCTTAGATAACTAGTTAATGTGCTTATGCCTCTTGAACACTTTAATGTGTCCTATATATTCATTATCTACTAAAAATTATATTTACTGAGTTGTGTATATACATACGTACATACATATTCATATACATACACATACATATTCACATACACATATATATACAACGATGCTTTAAATTTTACTACTTGTATCAATTCACATAGTATACATTATCTCCTACTTATATACAAAAGTTCTGTTAATTTAAATGTAATTTGTTTTTATGTAGCTGAAATATTAGTATGAACAAACACATATACTCATAGATAAGAATTTTATATTTTTACATATATATATGTGTATGTGTGTCTATACTTAAATACATATGCATATATATGATATATATATATATATATATATATATATATATATATATACACAACACACAGACACAAATATATATATATGGTTGATATGATGGTTTAAAAAACAGAAATATCATAATTTATGCTTTTGTATTAATCCCAAGTAAGGGACATGGGGATGCTTCAGATTATCCACAGCAGCTATGATTTACCTTGTGCTCTAGCAGAAGCATTATTTTGACAGCTGCACATAGTTTCCAAGATTGTGTGACATTTAGAATTCTGGGGAATTTTCAGAGGGTGTATAAATGCTATCTCCCTAAGAGGTGGAGGATGCTTTGTTTGAATGTTGGTGGATTGTTGAGGAGTTGTTGGAGTGTTGGTTAGTTGCTGATTGATGCTAATCGCCGTTGGTCAGGGTTTGTTAATTAGTCATGCACAAAATAAGTAGCAACAAGAAAAATAAATTAGATATCTTGATAGCAATAATAAAACTTCTTCCAAGGAACTAATCAATAGGAGATAGTCTAGCAATAATATGACCCACCTTTCTGACCCCTGGGTTTACTCAATGATTTCTTTTCCTACTTCTCTATCATTATTTTTCTTTCTTATTTAAGATTACAGTTCTGACAGGGTGGAAAAAAGAGGATATAGTTTGGTGGAAGAAAGAAGATGCAAAGAAGTAGAAGCAGAGACAACTACATGTGGCATACATATCTTTGTCAGATTGAATAAGTTGTTGTGTATACAATTGTCTGTCAGAATAAAATAAAAATATACATATATGTATGCCATAAAGATATTTATCCGGTCTCTAAGCTGGCAACTTTAATGATAAACATTACTAATTTTAATAGTAGCATATGGTATATATCTCTAATATATATTTTCTATTACTGTATATAATTCCTGACATTTTATAAGAATTTTTGAAATGGTCACTAATGTGATTTTATTGCAACTGTTCTATAGACCTTCTAAAATCTTGAGAGATACTCTTCCCCATTTTTATGCTTAATCTGAATCTTCCACTGCCTCTGCATCTCCTTTTAGTTGGAAAGAACTATAAAACTTCTGTTTCTCTGCATGTTTACACATAGACAAGTTGTTCTTTATTGGCATTTAAATGAATGCCCATTTGTAAGTTACTGAATATAAGATTTAATTGTTGACTCATTTTGAAGTAGCATTTTCCTTTGAATGCAAGATAGGAAAAATAGAATAATTATAGAAAAAAATCATTCCTTACTTAACAATAAAATTTCTTATCTGAGTAGGAGTAACTTATGACAAATCTATAAGTAACACCGGTAACAATGTTATTGTGAAAAGCAGATACAATATTAACTTTTTGTACTGTGTTTCTAGCTCCGGAATTCATAGTTAGCAATATGAATCTTGAGATTTCCTATTAAAAGGTAAACATTTTTTTCTTTCAAAAAGACATGATTTTCTTTTTGTTTCTTTTTCAAAATTTAGGAATTCAAATCAATTTTCATGTTTAGATTTAAACTTCTACCTTTTTTCCCAGATATATCTATACTTCACTAGCAGTAATTAAGGTAATATTTTGTTTTTTGCTCAGCAGTTCTTATTATTCAAGCACTACACTTGACAACAATTTATCTTCTCAAAACCTATGTAAATTTAAACAATTTGTACCTAACTTTCAGCAGAGTAATTGAGACCTGAAAATGTCAAGAGAGTTATCAAAGGTTGAAACACTGTTTTGCAAAATCACAGCAGTGTGGTACATAAATTTAAATTGCTTGAACTAAAGTAAGTTTTCCTTTTATTTATGTTCTCATGTTTTAGTTATTCATTTTAATATATATATATATATATATATATATATATATATATATATATATATA
>NW_021604563.1:11304144-11304369 GCF_004785775.1 Grammomys surdaster
TATATATATATATATATATATATATATATATATATATATATATATATGTTAATGCCTACAGAAAAGGTGATGTGGTTCCTTCTGTTTTGATTCTTAAAGAATCACTAGTATTGCCTTCTGCCCCTGCCTGGTCCTCTGGGCTGGAACAGACACAGAGTCAGTCTGCTCCCGTCCTGTTGAGAAACTGAATCCTGAGTCATCCAGGAGCCACTGCACTCAGAGCAG
>NW_021604563.1:11304379-11305489 GCF_004785775.1 Grammomys surdaster
AGCTGGTAAGAACTCCATCTCACTCCCTAAACCCCAGAGATAGATCGATCTGGGAGCCAGGGACATCCAGGGCACAGCAGCTACCCAAACCCCGCCCCTCCGGAATTCCACTTCCCTTCTGCCCCTGCCTGGTCCTCTGGGCTGGAGCAGACACAGAGTTGGTCTGCTCCTGTCCTGTGGAGAAACTGAATCCTGAGTCATCCAGGAGCCACTGCACTCAGAGCAGCTGACACAGAGTCGGTCTGCTCCTGTCCTGTTGAGAAACCGAATCCTGAGTCATCCAGGAGCCACTGCACTCAGAGCAGCTGGAGCCACTGCACTCAGAGCAGCTGAAACTGAATCCTGAGTCATCGAGGACCCACTGCACTCAGAGCAGAAGGATTTCCAGATCCAAGAGGTGGCCTGAGTCCCAGGAGTTATTCCACCCAGGAGATTAGGAGCATAAGACCACAGAGACCTCTGGACTCTGAGGAGCTCTGCAATAAGCAAGATAACTGGAAATACAGACTCCAGTTTTACACAGTGAGGGCAGGTACCACCAGAGTTAACCAGATGGCGAAAGGCAAGCGCAAGAACATAAGCAACGGAAACCAAAGTTTCTTGGCATCTTCAGTGCCCAATTCTCCCAACATAGCAAGCCCTGAACACCCCATCACACCTGAAAAGCAGGATTCAGAATTAAAATCACTTCTCATGATGATGATAGAGGATTATAAGAAGGAATTAAGTAACTCCCTTAAAGAAATACAGGAGAGTACAAGTAAACAGATAGAAGCCCTTAAAGAGGAATCACAGAAATCCCTTAAAGAAATGGAAGAAAACACAAAGAAGGAATTAAACAAAAACATTCAGGATCTGAAACTAGAAATAGAAACAATAAAGAAAGTTCAAAGGGAGACAACCATGGAGATAGAAAACCTAAGAAAGAGATCAGGAGTCACAGACGCAAGCATCACCAACCGAATACAAGAGATAGAAGAGAGAATCTCAAATGCAGAAGATACGGTGGAAAATATTGACACAGTTGTCAAAGAAAATGCAAAATGCAAAAAACTCCTAACTCAAAACATCCAGGAAATCCAGGACACAATGAGAAGACCAAACCTAAGG
>NW_021604563.1:11310489-11321851 GCF_004785775.1 Grammomys surdaster
TGAAAAAGAAATTAGGGAAATGACACCCTTCACAATAGTTGCAAATAATATAAAATACCTTGGTGTGAATCTAACCAAGCAAGTGAAAGACCTGTATGACAAGAACTTCAAGTCTCTGAAGAAAGAAATTGAAGAAGATCTCAGAAGATGGAAAGATCTCCCATGCTCATGGATTGGCAGGATTAATATAATAAAAATGGCCATCTTGCCAAAAGCAATCTACAGATTCAATGCAATCCCCATTAAAATCCCAACTCAATTCTTCACAGAGTTAGAAAAGGAAATTCTCAAATTCATATGGAATAACAAAAAACCCAGGATAGCGAAAACTATTCTCAACAATAAAAGAACTTCTGGAGGAATTACCATCCCTGACCTCAAGCTGTACTACAGAGCAATAGTGATAAAAACTACCTGGTATTGGTACAGAGACAGGCAGGAAGATCAATGGAATAGAAATGAAGACCCAGAAATGAACCCACACTCCTATGGTCACTTGATCTTTGACAAAGGAGCTAAAACTGTCCAGTGGAAAAAGGACAGCATTTTCAACAAATGGTGCTGGTTCAACTGGAAGACAACATGTAGAAGAATGAAAATTGATCCATTCTTATCCCCTTGTACAAAGCTCAAGTCTATGTGGATAAAGGACCTCCACATAAAACCAGATACACTGAAACTAATAAAAGAGAAGGTGGGGAAAAGCCTCGAATACTTGGGCACAGGGGAAAAGTTCCTGAACAGAACTCCAATGGCATATGCTCTAAGATCGAGAATTGACAAATGGGACTTCATAAAATTGCAAAGTTTCTGTAAGGCAAAGGACACTGTCAATAGGACAAAATGACAACCAACAAATTGGGAAAAGATCTTTATCAATCCTTCATCTGATAGAGGGCTAATATCCAATATATACAAAGAACTCAAGAAATTAGACTCCAGACAACCAAATTACCCTATTAAAAAATGGGGTATAGAGCTTAACAAAGAATTTTCAACGGAAGAAACTCGAATGGCCGAGAAGCATCTAAAGAAATGTTCAGCATCCTTAGTCGTCAGGGAAATGCAAATCAAAACAACCCTGAGATTCCATCTCACACCAGTCAGAATGGCTAAGATTAAAAACTCAGGTGATAGTAGATGCTGGCGAGGGTGTGGAGAAAGAGGAACACTCCTCCATTGTTGGTGGGACTGCAAGATGGTGCAACCACTTTGGAAATCAGTCTGGCGGTTCCTCAGAAAATTGGACATAGCATTACCCGAGGATCCAGCTATACCACTCCTAGGCATATACCCAGAAGATGCTCGAACATATAACAAGGACATATCCTCAACTATGTTCATAGCAGCCTTATTTATAATAGCCAGGAGCTGGAAAGAACCCAGATGTCCTTCAACTGAGGAATGGATTCAAAAAATGTGGTATATTTACACAATGGAGTATTACTCAGCTATTAAAAACAATGAATTCGAGAGGTTCCTAGGTAAATGGATGGAACTAGAAATTATCATCCTGAGTGAGGTAAGCCAATCACAAAAGAAGACACATGGTATTCACTCACTGATTATTGGATATTAGCCTAGAACCTTGAAATGCCCAAGATGCAACTCACAGGCCACATGAAGTCCATAAAGAAGGAACACCAAGTGAGGGTGATTCGGTCCTTCTTAGAAGGAGCAACAAAATACTCAAGGGAGCAAATATGGAGACAAAGTGAGGGACAGAAACTGAAGGAGGGGCCGTCTCAAGACCACTCCACCTGAGTATCTATCCCATGTGCAATCACCAAAGGTAGATGCTGATGTGGAAGACAGGAAGTGCATGCTGATAAGAGCCTGATATGGATATCTCCTCAGAGGCCTTCAAGAGTCAGACATATTCAGAGGCAGATGCTCACAACTAGCCATTGAACTGATCATGGGGTTCTCAATGGAGGAGTTAGAGTGAAGACTGAAGGAGCTGAAAGGGTTTGTGGCACCATGAGGAGAGCAACAATACCAACCAACCACAGCTCCCAGGGTCTAAACCACCAGCCTGGGAGCACTTAGGGGGGGTTCCAGGGCTTCAGCTGAATATGTAAAAGTGGAGGGCCCTGCTGGGCATAGGTGGAAGAAGAGAACCTTGACCTCATGAAGGCTGGATGCCCCAGGGGGTGGGAATTTTGAGGGTGGGTAGGTGGGAGTGGGGGAGTGTAGATAGAGGTTACATCCACAGAGAAGAAGGAGGAGGGATTGGGGGTTCCGAGGGGGGGTGGGGGATGGGGTAAGGGGACAACATAGGAAATGTAAATAAATCATCCAATAAAAAAAAAAAGAATCACTAGTATTTATAAATTTATACTTTATTTATTATTACATAAGATCATTGTTTCTGTGACCATATTAACTCTATATTTTTAAAGACGCACACAAAACAGTATTTTAATTGTCTCATGTCTCCTTAATTCTTTAAAAGTTATCAGTTTGCTTCATAGTGCACCGCAATCTGGTGTATTCATACCATCTTTGCAGACTGTTTCTATGCAGGAATCAGCACATTGCTATACTGCATTCACCTCCGGGAGGAAACAGCAGCCAACTGACTCCTGGCACAGCAGTAGGAAGAGAAAAAATTTTGGCCAGCAAATATGTTGCACATATAGACTGCTGTTAATCATGTTCAGTATGAAGTTGTTTTACAAAGTTCTTACAGCTCTAAAAACTTTTTTTTTCTTTTTCCTTAGTAGAGCCAACAGCTAACTCACTAAAAAGCAACATAGGTAGAAAGAACACATTTATAGCCTACATGTAACTCCATCTTATTTTTAAACTTCTTCATTAGAATTCATGTGTAATTTTTTCAGGAAATGATTCAGTCAATGTGTTCTTTATAATTACTATCAATAAATTTAGTGATCAGTGATATTAACCATTCATTTAGCTCAACAGTGCCTAAAATTTGTCCCCAAATTCTCTTTGAAAAGTAATTCATTAAGACATAATTTTTGTTTGTTATTATTTCAAAGGATGGAGTTCATTTCTGCATGAAAATATGACAAACACATACATTCCTTAAAAATACACACACATTATATACTGATTTTTAGCCATGTTCAATTCCCCATAACCCTAATGCACCTTCCTCCTTCTCAATACCCTCCCTCATATATAGATTTATAATTTAATACTGTTACTATTGCTGTGTTGAAATATCGTAAGTAAAGTAACATGTGCAATAAAGGGTTTATTTGGCTTATAATTCTAGGTTGCTGCTCATCATTGAAAAATGTTTGTACAGGAACTCAAACAAGGCAGAAACATGGAGGTAGGAGAAGGTAATGGTTACTGGCTTGTTCATCATGATAATTTTTGTCTGCTTTGTTATAAAACCAAGGACCACCAGGTCAGGGGTGGTACCACTCACAATCCCTAATTAAGAAAATGTTTTGCAGCTAGATTTTGTGGTATCATTTTCTCAACTGTAGTTCTTTATTTCAGGTAACTGTAGCTTGTGTCAAGTTGACATATAACTAGCCAGCACAATTGACTCCTTGCCAACTATACATGCAAACATGTTACTACTAAGCCATAAGCTTTCCTTTCTTGTTCTCCCCTAACATGATATATTAACATCAATTTTAAAAGTCTCAGTCTTTAAAAATTCAAGCAGTTAGAAATTCAGTCTCTTTAAAATAGTCTCTTTTGAAATCCAAAGTCCTTTAAAATTCAAAGTTTTTCAACATGAGCTCATGTAAAATCATTAATAAATTAAATATTTTCTCACTTCAAAAAGGACAGACAAGGCTTTAGTCACTGTTTAAACTATTCAAAACCAAATTTCAACATATAAATAACTCACCATCTAAGGTTTCTGATTTACTCAATATTTTCTGGGGTCTTCCAAAGTCTTTTGCCATTTATCTGGCTCTATCTTCTGCAACACATACAGCTTGAGCTCCACTACAACACTACTGCTGTTCTTGGAGGATATCATATAGTATTGGCATCTCCAAAATTCTGGAGTATTCTATTACAACTGAACTACACTTTCACCAGTAGCTCTTCCTAGGAACTCTTCATGGTGACAAGATTCAAATTATTTGCATGACCCTTTCAATTCTAGGTCTTTAACTACTGCTGACCCTGTACCTGTCACCAGTGTCCTTTCCTGGCCTGTTTCCTAGTGCCAAGTTTCAGCTACTCTATCAGTATCCTTCAGGCCTTCAAGAATAGAACCACCATAATGACTTATTTTTCTTCATATTTTACTTATTTTATTTATTTACATTTAAACTGATATCCCCCTTCCCAGGTTCCCCTTCACAAATCCCCTATCCTCTCCCCTCTCCCCATGCTTGTAGGAGTGTGCTCACCCACCTGCCCACCCGCTCCTGCCCCGGCACCCTAGAATTCCCTTACCCTGGGACATCCAGCCTCCACAGAACCAAAGGGCTCCCCTCCCAGTGATACCCAATAAGGCCATCCTCTGCTACATACCCAGCAGGAGCCATGAGTCCCCTCATGTTACCCTTTTGTTGGTGGTTTAGTCCCTCCAAGGTTTGGGGAGTCTGGTTGTTTTATATTGTTGTTCTTCCTATGGAGTTACAAACCCCTTTAGCTCCTTCAATCTTGCCCTAACTTTTCCATTGGCTCTCCCAAGCTCAGTTGTATGTTTGGCTGTGTGCATCTGTATCTGTATTGGTCAGGCTCTGACAGAGCCTTTCTGGGGACAGCTATACACAGCTCCTGTCAGCAAGCAAACACTTATTGGCATCAGCAATAATGTCTGTTTTTGGTGTCTGCAGATGGGATGTATCCCTACCTAGGAGCAGTCTCTCGATGACCTTTTCTTTAGTTTCTTTGTCCATGAATTTCCTTTTGACAGGAGGAATTCTGACTTAAAATTTTTGAGATGAGTGGGTGGCCCATCCCTCAACTGTGGGCCATGCTTATCTACTAGAATGGTCTCTACAGGTTTTATCTCCTTGTTGTTGAATATTTTGGCTAATGTCCTCCCTGTTTGGTCCTGGGAACCTCTTGGGTCCCTGGCGTCTGTAACTTTTTAGTGGCTGCCCCACTTAACCCTCCTTCACTGGTACACACCTCCTTTCAACTTCCTGACCCTCTATACTTCTCCACCATCTACTCAGGTATCTGAACACCCCTTTTCCCCTCTAATCCAGTCTCTCTCCCAGACACCTCTTTCCTTCTACTTCTTGAGATTATTTTCTTCTCCCTTACCAGGGTGACTTTTATAAATTTCCAAGTCTAGCTGAGAGCATGAGGTGCAATATTGGCTGACTCCAGTACACAGATTCTGTATGCTGATTCACAGAAAAGACTTCCTAAAATATTTCACTGCAATGAATGTTGTTCTCTTAATCACAACTAATTTCTCAGCTCCAATTACCCAGTATGAATTGTTATAGTAACTAAAGATTTTATCTCAATAATTCTAGTATCTTAAATCTCACCAACAATTCTTCAGGTGACCAGACACAACATATTCATCATATCGAAGGCCCAATAGAGTCTTTCATTTCCTTTAGCCAGGCCTCCATTGTCTTCACTGCTCTCAACATTCTCATCATCTAAGTACCCATAGAACTCACTGAGCTCCTAACAATCAATGGCTTACTTAGCTCAAAATTCCAAAGTTCTTTCACAGTCCTCCATAAAACAACATGGTCAAGTATCTCATAGCAATACTCTACTACTTGGTACAAACTTGTTTTATTGAGGATTCCTACTGATGTGAGAAAACACCATAACAAAAGAAACGGGGGAAGGAGTTACTTGGTTTACAGTTCCAAGTTGCTATTCATTATCAAAAGAATGCTGGATAGGATATCGAAAAGTGCAGAAATGTGGAGGCCAGAACAGTTACAGGGTCTCCAGAAGGGTACTGCCTACGGAATTCTTGCACATGGCTTTTTCAGACTACTGTCTTTAGAAACCAGGACCCAAAGATCATGAATGGTACTACTTACTATTGGGATGAGCTTTTTCTCATCAATAAATAATTATGAAAGTGCCTTCCAGCTGGATCTTACGGAGACATTTTCTCTGTGTTATGCATGTTGGGGATCAAACTGTAGTTCCATATTTACTGCTTCCTCTATCTCAGGGTATACAGATGCAGCCGCACATCAAGCTGAAAAGACGAAGCACAATCCATAATTCGTAGCATTCTACAGAACCCTGGTTTAGCTGGGAGTGAGTGTTCTTGGGCAGGGAGGGGGGGATGAGAGGCCTTTTACAAGGATTTTAGTGTTACAGCTCCTTTAGAGGAAGACCTTCAGCAGTCTTCAATGAAACAGCTCTCATAGAAGATATTAGCTTGGGATTTTTATTGGCATGGGCTTGTATGATGCCACACTCTTTGGGGGTGAATAAGGAGTATATATGGACCTTGGAGAGTAGAAAGCAGTTTTCACGGTAAATGAAAATCATAAGTTCTGAAAATCCCTCATTTATATAAATGAGGCATTCCAGAAATCCCAGATATTTTCTGGGCAAATTCCTAAGGAGAGCAGGGAGTTTCTAGTTCTGCTTAGATAGAGGGTGTTGGAAATTTGGATTCACAGAAAAATCTAGAGAAGGGGAACCTCTGCTGGTAAACAGAGCCCTCCATTTTGTGCTGAGTTCAAAAAAGCTATCAGGTAATGGTAGGTTGTGACATTAATTAGCATATTTCCCCACATTTTTCAGTTCAGATTTCCTCCTTTCTGATAAGTCTAACTTGTGTCAAGTTGACATAAAATCAGCCAGCACACCTTAATTATCTACTGAGTTTAGTGAAGGTTACATACATTCATGTAAGTATGAGTTATTTAGTGGTACAATTTATCAATTGTTATATTACTTCAGAAGATAGCAGTCTATCCCTGAGTAGCCTTAATTGTTCATAGACCCTCAAGGAGGGGTAAGGCCTCATATACTGACTCAATGAATGATGAACTGGTGTCCATACCAATTATGTTCAGGTCTTGTGATACTAACAAGAGCTATACTGAGTTTATGAGTGTGAATGCATGCTATGTATAAAAGACAATTTCACACCTTTAAACTTCACTCTGGGTTTTACAGGCTTTTTTTTTTTTATTTTCACTGATGTCTACTGGATCATGCTGGAAAGTTATAATATAGATGTCTGTTTTATCAAATTATTCTCTGTACACTGACATCTTGTGAGTTTCTGTATTAGCCACAGTCCATTGTAAAATGAAGACACTCTGGTAAAGACTGAACGCAGAACATATTTATCAATATAGAAGTATATATTTAGAAGACTATTTGGCACAATGTCCATTTATCAAAATATCTGTTGTAAGGTCTCCCTAGGTCTTATGGCCACACGATCTATGTGTTCTTGACTGTGATTACACTAATATGTATAAGATCATTCCTATAGAAAAGACCTCAAAAACAAAGATAAGTAGGTCAGTTAGTATCATACAACTATACCATTACTGGAATGCTAGGCATTCCTTGTCAGACAGGTTATTATTTTTGCTCATAGAATATACACACTGGTAAACCAATGTTTTATGCCTCCCAAAAGTTTTTCTAGCTCCTTCTTGAACTATAAAAGCTAGCTTGCAAAAAAGAAAATATATTATAAGATCTATAAGGATTGCTTAATATCTTATAACTTATGTGGTAACTTCAGCAATACTATCTTTATAAAGATGTTTTCAATAAATGGAGTATGTAATTGTAATTTTAAAGAAAAACTGAAGATCCTCAAATGTATTATATATCATTTCTTGGTATAGAAGGAGATACAAAGGTATAAAAATTCTATTTCACTAATTTCTACAAGATAAAGGACTTGATTGTTATTATTCTGTTATCACAAATACCCAGGCCAAATATGTTTAGAATATGTTTTCTTCATTCTACACATATACAGGTGCTGCAGATGTATTCCATAGTGTATTCACCATCTGTGTTGCTGATGACACATTCTAGATGAGTGAACATAGAGAAAACTGAGAAGAACCTTAAAATTAAAACATTGTAATGCATGTATATGTGTGTGTGTGTGTGTGATATCAATATGTATATTGAACTTTGAAATCTCACAGGAAAATAACTAGTCAAGATTTGGCAGAGAATATTTGGAATACATATTTATTCACCAAGTTCAAGAACTTTTTCTTTACAAAAGGTAATGGAAAAACAATGAAGTTATTTCAATATTAGTGATTTTGGCATGATTAAATTTTCACTTTAAGAAAAATATTCTCATTTCAGTACAGTGAAATGCTTAGCAAAGAATAAAGAAAACTGAAAGACAATAGGAAGCTAGTGCAGAATAAGGATATTCTTAAGAAAAAATATAGAAAGTCAAAACTAAGTATTTTAATGTGGTTGCATTCAAGAAACCACCAATGCAATAATTTGAGATTGAATACGTAAAAAAAAAATGTCAAGAGTGAATTTCAATACTTTAGCTGTATCCTGGATAGTTTTATGTCAGGTTACACAAGTCATATTTATTTGGAAAGCAGTATTCTCAATTCTAAAAATGCTTCCATAATATTTGTCTATAGGCAAATCAGTACTTTTTAATTAATTTTTTATTTATTTATACCCAAAATGTTGCCCACCTTCCCGATCCCCCCTCACAGATTTCTTCACAGCATTCCCCCTCCTATTCAACCATGAGAGGGTGCTCCAACTCTTCCAATGCCCCAGGCTTCCCTCACCTCCTTTGAACATCAAGTCTCTACAAGTTTATCTGCATCCTCTCCTAGTGACAGCAAGCAAGGCAGTCCTCAGCTACATAAGTGCTGGGTCCTCCTACCAACCCTTGTAAGCTCTTTGGTTGGTGGCTTAGACTCTGGGAGCTCCCAGGGATCCAAGTTAGTTGACACTTTCGATCTTCCCATGGAATTCCCATCCTTTTCAATACTTTCAGTCCTTCCCCTTACTCTTCCATAGTGGTCCCAGATTTCAGACCAATGGTTCACTGTTAAGTATCTGCACCTGTCTCTGTCAGCTGCTGCTACTGCCTCTCAGAGGACAGCCATGCTAGGCTGTGGTCTAGCACAACATAATATCAGTAATAGTGTTAGGGTTTGGTGCCCTCCAAAGGAATGGATCACAAGTTGGGTTGGTCACTGAAGGGCCTTATCTTCTATCTCTGCTCCATTTTTTTCTCAGCATTTTTTAAATTAATGATTAATGTGTGAAAACCTAGCCCATTATGGGTAGTGTCATCCCTGGGAATATGAGCATAGAGTATTATGAGAAATCATGGTGACCATGTTAGGGGAGACTATCCAGGTAAGTTGCCTTCCTACTAGGCCTCTGTTTCAGCTCCTGTCTCGAGTTTCCTGCCCTGCTTGAATTCCTTTCATAAGTTATATCAACAATGGACTATGATGAGGAAGTTTACCCAAAATAAACTTTTCTTTCTAAAGTTCCTTTTGGTCATGCATTTTATCAAAGCAATAGAAACACTAGAACAAGCTGAAACACGTGTTCAGATGGTGGAGTAATTATTCAAAAAGGGGAGGCAGGAATATTTTATTTTTATATTTTCTAAAATGTGATAAGCATTATCTTGAATTAATGATTTTTATTCTAAAATTTGATATTTCTTTTAGTACAACTGATGGTTTGTCAGTTTCCTATTAAAATTTTAAAATAATGGCATCAAATATGAATTGAAAAGATTTGGGTTCATAATACTAAAAAAAAAAATTCAACCAGTATTCACATGATACTTGTCTTTAGGTCTGTAATCATTAGTTCTTCTTGTTGGGAGTATATGACAGAGGAAACAGTCCAACAGATATCACCCAGGGGGAAAGAAACAGAAACAGCAAGGACAGGATCCCAATATCAGATTGAGAACCGTATCATAAATGGATAATTCCCTGCTATTTAACTCTATCAGAAAATACAAGATGTGACACTGTTCCTGAAGAAGCATAAACTATCATCTATTTAATCTAGACAGACAGGCAACATAATAATTCCAGCAAATTCCAGTTGGTAAAACAGCAATTTTGCCACCGGTAGAAATGGAAATATGAATGAAGGGTAAGTTACAATATCAGACATTATTAAGATAGCTATGTCGCCAACTGCCTCCCATGCACCTGGCGTAGAGGACAATATCATGAAAGCAGGAGTCCTAGAGATCACTATACAAGTTATAGACAGTTTGACAGTTTGGAGAGTATCTTTTCCAGACTGCTCAGCTATACTGAATCTCTTCTAGGCAGCCCAGCTTATCTCTGCCTCTTGCAGGCATTTAGAAAGGGTCTTAGTTATTCTGGTCAGTTTCAGGTACTCCTTAAATTTATTGACATGTTTAATTCCAGAGTTTATTGAACTTCTCTGAAAGATGGACTATATTCTCTCCCCCTAGAACATTCTGTTTATTAAAGAGGTTCCCTCCAAATATGTTATCTCAGAAGAAATTACTACAGGATATGCAAAAACTCACTAAGATCTAAAAACATTTGAATAGTTATTAAACAAATTAACAAGGAAAACATTTAAATTTCCAGAATTGAAGTAAAATTAAACACAGTAAAAAAAAACCCTCTTTTCTTTTTTTTTCTTTCTTTTTTTTTAGAATAAATACTTTCAGGAATTTATCAAGTTAGATAAATTTAGAAAAATAAAATCAATATTATTATTACTATCATTATTAATATTGTTACTATTAAGTTCATTCATTTACATCTCAAATGATATCCTACTTTCTGGTTACCTCCACAAACAAACCCCCATCCCATGATATCCCACTTCCTGGTTATCCCTCTGCCACCCCTGTATCCCACATTTGCCCTTTCCGCTCCCTTTTGCCTGTATATAGAACAACAACTCACTAAATACTAAAAAATGAATTTTCATTCATTCCATATGAAATTACTATATTCAAAAATACTCTATAAAATTTGGCTTTAGATTACAAAAAATATGAACAATACTAAGAAGTACTAAGACTGGGAATTGATATATTTTCAGTATGTTGTGTATTTCAACAATAGGTTCAGTTGCTTCATTCACATTTCTTACTACTCAGACTTTATCAGTCTACCATATTTAAGGATGCTCAATTAACATCACAATCCAAACTCGTAGGTGAGAACTTCACAAAACACAAAGAAATCATTCCTGAAGTTAGAGAAAATACCCTTTTAACTAAAGTGCATTGTTATCTGTAATATAATTTTAAATGTTTCTTTATAGATTTCCTAATATTATTAATTTATGCACATGAACATTTTGACAGCGTGTATATTTGTATGCCATTATGGATACCTGATGGA
Source organism: Grammomys surdaster (assembly GCF_004785775.1). Classification (NCBI taxonomy): domain Eukaryota; kingdom Metazoa; phylum Chordata; class Mammalia; order Rodentia; family Muridae; genus Grammomys; species Grammomys surdaster. The sequence goes on from NW_021604563.1 coordinate 11,321,766, forward strand.
AGGATATGGACACCTGATGCAGGGATGAATATTCATTCATTATATTATATTATATTATATTATATTATATTATATTATATTATATT
>NW_021604563.1:11321861-11353467 GCF_004785775.1 Grammomys surdaster
TTATATTATATTATATTATATTATATTATATTATATTATATTATATTCATTTCACCTCGTCAGAAGAGGACATTTGAATCTTTGGGACTGTTATAGATGCTCTTGAACTGCCATGTCAATGCAAGAACAGAAAGTGCTCAAACTTTGTCCTGGCTTTCCAGCTCCAGAAGTACCATTTTAAGAGGGTATAATTTCTGAAGAATGTAAATTTCTTGCTAATGCTACATCTTCTAAACAGTATAATAAGCAGCAAGGAAATACAACAAGAGAAAATATAGAATAAAATCATCATAAGATTTAAATAAGACAGATTCATCATGCTCTCTGAAGATTACTATTGTTAAATAAATAAATAAATTAATTAATTAATTATTAGCAATTTCACCAATAAATGTTTTCAAAGTAAAAGGAAAATCAGTGAAATTTTGCATTGGAATTTTGGTGAAAAGAAAATAATGCAGAGAAAAGTAGAGAGGAAAATAAAAGAAAGAAAAAGACGGTCCATAAGTCATGTTAAGGACATTTGTTTCCGTCCTGCTTCATGCATATTTATGATACTTAAGTCTACAACCACCAAGAAAATTGAATATCTTTGTTCTTTGATGTTACAGGGTAACTTACTAAGTTACAAGTCGTTGTTCCTTTTGATCTTTACATATCCCCCCCCTTAAGGATGTGAAGGACAATTATGAGTCAGCCGTACTTAATTTTATACATAAATGAATAAGCCACCCATTGAAGTATGTTCATTTCTGATTTTCAAGTTTTATTTTAATTATAACAAAGACTTTCTCATTAAATACATTTATTGAAGTCTTACAATGGCTTCAAAGTGATTGAATTTTCATTTATAAATGAAGTATGAGAATACAAATAGAATAATAGTTTGTTAAAATTTGCTGTATTCTACTAAACACAGAAATACCTTGTAACATAAGAACACCACATCTTTTGTAATTATGCTAAAGTATTCAATCAAGTGAAATTTTACTGAGAAATAAATTATGTTTATCAGAAATAATTATTTCAAGATGTCATTCAATTTTGGCTTATGTCTCAACATTTCAATCTTTTAACTGTTTTTCAGTATGTACATCTACAATAAATATTCACTATATGTAAAATTGCAGGTATGTATACTATGTGTACATATTGGACACAAATCAGTCCAGTTTGCCTTATGATTAACCTATAATAACTTATTCTTTCATGCAAGACACTGTGTAGTTTGTTGCACAGTCATGAAACGATTAAGACAAAAGTAAATATTCTCAATTGTTGTATGATATCAATGTAAACTTTCTACTTAGGGAAATATTACAACAATGAATAAATTGAACTTAATTAAAAATAAATGAATAATGAAAAACTAAAATAGTAAAATAATGTGAAACAGAGTATTATAAATTGTGTGATACAAAAGATGTCTAAGGTTCTGTTTTATGCCCTATATTATTGATTTATAAACCAGACTTTATGCATTTAAAACTACAACTTACTATGTCCAGGTGTGGTTTCACAATTAATCCAGCATATTGCACTTTTCTATTAGTTAAAAAAACACCAGTAAATCTTAATGACCATCAACAGAAGCATGTAACTAAATTATTATTTTGGAATATTTTCTTTAAAGTAGATAGACAATGAAGACCTTGTAAAAAATTTGAAGGAACCATCCAAAGATTTTAATAAAAATTAACCCCACTCTGTCACTTTTATCTCTTTGCATCATTCTTTAGTACCATGGTGTTCTCATCCTCTTCTTAAAATTCCACCAAATAGATCATGAGCATTCTGAGACTCTATATAGTATTTTGTTTGCTTTCATATATTTGCCTTGTTGTTGCTGCTTTTTAGTTTGTTCTCATTTTTAGCTTTTATGATATTTTTGTATTTTGAGAGATAATGAAGATGATATTGGGTTGGTACAGATATTGTGAGGATTTAGGAAGCATTGAGGTGTGACAAATAGTATGATCAAAATATAGTGTAAGAAAATTTTAAATTTAATATAATTAAAAATTATGATCTAAATATAAAATATATTTTATATACTTTAAACTCAAACTAATTATCAATTAACACAAATATTGCAGTGTTATTCTCAATACTGTTTAATGTTCTTAAATTAATTTTGACCATTGGTGTTCTAAGTCCTTATAAATTTGTATTACTGGATATAAATAATTTCAACTAGAATTACACCATAAAACTTTCATTTCTAACCAAAAGAATTACATTTTAAATCAAGCATTAATTCCAAATGCCATTGTAGTATTATACACTATTAGAATGAATAGCTTCCAGAACATTGACTATGACAAATAACAGTGGGAATGCAAAATATGGTCACCATTATGGAAGAAAATTTGGCACTTCTTAGTAAGAGCAAGTATACTCTTACCATGGAGCTAAGATATTGTACTGCTTGCTATATCTTTAAGTGATTTGGAAACTCTTGACTTCACAAAGATATTTATAGCATTTTATTCGCCATTGCACAAAGATGTAACCAATCAAGGTACTCATCTCCAGGCTGAAGGATTAATTACTGTTGCCTGAACAATAAATTATTATTATTAACTAAAAGAAAATACAATATAAACCCATGAAAGACACTGAAGAAACAAAAGTTCATATTTCTACGTGAAAGAAGTCAAAGTAAAATGACTACAATGTTGAATCACAATTGGGGCCTGTCACTGGAACTCCTTTCCCTCAGTCACTTCTCCATTTTTGTCCCTGCAATTCTTTCAGACAGGAACAATACTGGTTCAGAGTTTTACACTGCAGGATGGCAACCCCATCCCTCCACATGATGACCTGTCTTTCTACTGGAGGTAGATACTACAAGTTCCCTCTCTCCACTATAGGATATTTCGTCTAAGGTCCCTGCCTTTGAGTCAGGAAAGGCTCTCACCTTCCAAGTCTATGGTACATTCAAGAGTGTCCCCCACCTCCTACCTTCCAGAGGTTGTCTGTTTCATTCTTTTTGCAGGCCCTCAGGGACTCAGTCCTGTTTCTCCCACCAAATACCTGATCATGTTCCCCTCTTCTGCAAACTATCTCCTTTCCAACCTAGGTCGCTCATTCCTTACCCCTTCCTGTGATTGCTTTCTTCTCACTCCCAAGTTTATTGAGGCATCTTCACTAGAGCCTTTTGGTTTGTTAACATTCTTGAGTTCTGTGGATTGTATCCTGGATATTCTGTACTTCTTTTTGCTAATATCCACTTGCTAGTGAGTACATACTATGCATGTCATTTTGGGTCTGAGTTACCTCATTCAGGATGACATTTTCTAGTTCCATCCATTTACCTGCAATACTCAGGATGTCCTCGTTCTTAATAGCTGAGTAGTATTCCACTGTGTAAATGAACCATATTTTCTGTATCCATTCTTCTGTTGAGACATCTGGGTTGTTTCCAGCTTCCATCACAAACAAGGCCACTATGAACATAGTGGAACATATGCCATTGTGGCATGGTGGGATGGGGGAAAATGATGGCTCACACTCTGGCACACAGGCATGAGTTCTCTGTTGCATTGTTGAGTCCTTCGTGTTCTACCCCAGGTGGCTCAGGGAGGCCCTGTCCACGGGGCAATAGCACAAGTATGTGTGGGAAGTTTAACTGAGTTGATTCTGTGCATGGCACCATGCGGGTGTTGTGCTGTGAGAAGCAGTCTTGGCACCTCCAGGGCGGCAAGTCCCTCACTCAGTCTGAGGTTCCGCAGGAAATGCAGGGCTCTTGGGTGGGGATCCCCGGACCAGGAGGGGTCCAGGGACTGACTGGCCTCCGTTCTGGGGCTTCCAGATGATACTGGGGGCTGCAGAAGAATGGAAGAGAGAAGTGCATAGGCACATGACCAGCCTGTGCTGAGAGAGATGATGAGGAGAGACAGAGGCCCTCACTGTGCCCCACAGAAAGTGCTAGATTGTTATACTCTTTTGGCTGAAAGGCTGTTTGTTTGAAGATGTGCCCCCCACCCCCCCACACACACACAGCAGAAAACGCAGAGAAGCTTTCCATGACAGCAGGCCACAATGACACAAGGAAGTCTGGGGTTCTAAGAGCTCTATTGAAATGGCTGATGATAGATGGTCTGGATGCACCCCCACTTAAGTCAGGACACTCTTGAATGTACCACAGACTTGGGAGGTGAGAGCCTTTCCTGACTCAAAGTCAGGGGCTTAGATGAAATGTCCTTCCTGACTTAAATAGAGAAGGAAAGGGGGAGGAGCGTCACAAAATTAGCTATGCCCTCTGGCCTTTAGATATCTCATTAATATGGAAATTTCTTGAGGCTGAGGTCTGTTGTTAAGCCCTTTACCTGTGTTAGGTGACAACTTTTTGGGAGGGGCTACATTGCCCTATGTGACTGCAAGGTGCAGGTCAATGGAGATCTTGGCCACATGTCTGGAGCTGGGTTTTGGGGCCATGGCCGAACACCTGCTGTTGTCCCATCAGGATCCGGGTTCGAGGCTTGTGCCCAGCCGAGAACCAAGCTATCCTTTCACGGCCCCACAGTGGGGCATATTTTGAGTACATGCCCAAGAGTGGTATAGTTGGGTCTTCAGGTAGATATCTCTATTTCCAACTTTCTGAGTAACCTCCAGATTTATTTTCTGACTGGTTGCACCAGTTTGCAATTCCACCAGCAATGGAGAGGTGTTCCTCTCTTTCCACATCCTTGACAACATGTGCTGTTACCTGAGTTTTTGATCCTAGCCATTCTGAATAGTATAATGTGGAATCGCAGGGTCATTTTGATTTGCATTTTCCTGATAACTAAGGACTTTGAACATTTCTTGATGTCCTTCTCAGCCATCCAAATTCTTTTATTGTGAATTCTCTGTTTCGTTCTTTACCCCATTTTTCATTGGGTTGTTTGGTTTCTTAGTGGTTAGCTTCTTGAGTTCTTTATATATTTTGGATATTAACCCTCTATTGGATGAGAGGTTAGTGAAGTTTTTTCCCAATCTGTAGGTTACCAATTGGTCTTATTGATTGTCTTTTGCCTTACAGCAGCTTTCTAGTTTTGTGATGTCCCATTTATCAATTCTTCATCTTAGAGTGTGAGCTATTGGAATTCTGTTTGGGAAATTTCCCCCTGTACAAATGAGTTCAAGGTTCTTTTCTACTTTCTCTTCTAATAGATTCAGTATATCTGGTTTTATGTTGAGATCCTTGATCCACTTAGACATGAGCTTTGTGCAAGGTGACAAATATGGATCTATTTTCACTTTTCTACATACATACTGCCATTTAGACCAGTAGCATTTATTGAAAATGCTTTCTTTTCTCCAGTGTTTATTTTTGGCTTCTTGGTCAAAGATCAAGTGTCTGTAAGTGTGTGGTTTTATTTCTCTCTCTACATAGGAAGACTAACAGACTTAACTAACCTGGACACCCAAGATTTTTCAGACACTGAGCCACCAACAAGGCAGAATGTATCAGGTGATATGAGGTCCTCAACATATATACAGCAGAAGACTGATGGTCTTGATTCAGAGAAGACATCTAAACCTCAAGAAACTTGAGGCCCCAGAAAGTGCGGAGGTCTGATGTGGAGGAGGGGGTATCAATAGCCAATTGGAGACTAGGGATATGTTAAGGGGTGTAGAACAGGCAGAGAGCAGACCAGGATGGAGATAAAGACTGGACTATAAAAATTGATTAAAGAATAAAAAAGAAGTAGTAAAATATGGCTATATGGCTTGATTCCAATGAACTGACATTTAAAAGGCAATATATGAAGAAAGTAAAAAAAAGAACAAAGAAAAGAAAGTAATTTGGTTGATTTGTGAGTTTAGAGGAAGTGAAAGAAAAGCTGAGCACAGAGAAATTTTAAAGCAAGAGCGGTATTATCTAGGATAATACAAATAGTTAAATGATTGATTCACATCACTATATATTTCTCAAAATCTATAGTCTCCAAAACTAGAAAATTGAACCCCAACACAAACTATGATCATTAGATATATGAAAGTCCAGAAATACCACATAAAATAAAATTTTATTTTTGAATGGTTTTAGTCTTCATTATTTTGAGAAATACAAAGCTTGTAAGAAGATCATAAATCAGGATTAGATAAAAAAAATCACTTGTTTTGAGAAACACTTGTTTTGAGAAACGACAGTTGCCTTTCTATAATAAAACATGTTATATGAACTACTTTTGCTACTTTTGTAGTATATTTTTCAAGAGTATTTCTTTTGAAAAATATGCTAATATGCTGTTTATACTGATACATTTTGTCTTTATTTCTTAAATTTATGTACCTATTTTACTATAAATACTATAGATTAGAAATTAGAAATGCACTCTTCTGCAAAGTTAATTATACTCATATATATAAGGTTGTAGATTTTAACATTAATTTTGAGATTTGCCTTAGTTAGGGAGCATGGCATTGTCCAGGAAGGCATGGTGTAGAAGTAACTGAGAGTTCTACCTGTTCATCTGAAGGCTGCTAGGAGAAGATTGGCTTCCGGGCAGCTAGGAGGAGGGTCCTTAAAGCCTATACCCACAGTGGCACATTTCCTCCAACAAGGCCACAGCTACTCCAACAAGGCAATACCTCCAAATAGTGCCACTGTCTTGGCCAAGCATATAAAAACCAGCATAAGGTGTAACTAATTCAGCAGTGGAAGAAGATATAAATGGGAGTAGATGGGAATTCTCTATAAAGTATATTGATTGGCTTTAAAACTGAAACTGTCTTAAAATTTGAAGTACCCAATTTATTAAATGGCATTTTTAAATTTTATTATCTGTCATGCTAGAGACCATCAATTGACAAACTGAGAGCATGCTAAGTTATATATCATGTTACTTAACAGATGCGAAATAAATAGAAAATCCAGGAAAACAACAAATAGTCCAGAAAACAAGAGAGAGATTTTTTGAGATCAATCAACTGGCAGGTAGCATGAATTAGTTTCTTAAGAGATGAAATTGATGATATGAGAGGAAAAATATTCTGATCACTCACTAAAATGTTTGAGTATTTTATTAAAACTGGCAATATAGTTTATTTTAATAAAAACTGTCAAATGTATTTTGTTAATTATATTCACATATTTTTACATTACTGAGTTTGACAAGTTCTAAGGATTCTCTCTCTCTCTCTCTCTCTCTCTCTCTCTCTCCCCCACCCCTGTGTCTGTGTGTATAAGAGAGAGAGAAAGACAGAGAAAGAGAGGTAATGCACATGAGTGTGCATGTATGTGTTTCAAAGTTTGAATTTGAATTTTTTTATTTGCTTGATTTTTGTTATAGATGGATAGATAAATTTAAGCTACAAGGAACTCAAGGAACTTTTAACATGTGTAACAGAAATATATATTTTTTTCAATTACTCTTTCTCAGAATGATCATAATCTTGATATTCTGTCTTAAAGAAATTTTATGAAGATTTAGGAGAGCTTTCATATAACCAGTACTAAAATATTGCTATAAGATTTTGTTGACAAAAATTTATTTATTCCTCTGTTTTTCTGATTGTGACATAGATAATTTAATGTTCAATATATAGCAGTATATTATGTCCTTAGTGAGTACTGAAGTTATTGCAACTTAAATTTTGAAAAGTATATGTGGCCACCCCTCCGGAATTACACTTCCCTTCCTCCCCTGCCTGGTCCTGTGGGCTGGGGCAGACACAGAGTTGGTCTGCTCCTGTCCTGTGGAGATACTGACTCCTGAGTCATCCTAGAGGAGCCACTGCACTCAGAGCTGCGGAGGAGCCACTGCACTCAGAGCAGCCGAGGAGCCACTGCACTCAGAGCAGCAGACACCAAGATTAGGATCATAAGACTACAGAGACATCTGGACTCTGAGGAGCTCTGCAACAAGCAAGATAACTGGAAATACAGACTCCAGTCTTACACAGTGAGGGCAGGCAACACTAGAGTTAACCAGATGGCGAAAGACAAGCGCAAGAACATAAGCAACAGAAACCAAAGTTTCTTGGCATCATCAGTACCCAGTTCTCCCAATATAGCAAGCCCTGAACACCCCATCACACCTGAAAAGCAGGATTCAGAATTAAAATCAATTCTCATGATGATGGTAGAGGATTATAAGAAGGAATTAAGTAACTCCCTTAAAGAAATACAGGAGAGTACAAGTAAACAGATAGAAGCCTTTAAAGAGGAATCACAGAAATTCCTTAAGGAAATGCAAGAAAACACAAAGAAGGAATTAAACAAAAACATTCAGGATCTGAAAATGGAAATAGAAACAATAAAGAAAGCTCAAAGGGAGACAACCATGGAAATAGAAAACTTAAGAAAGAGATCAGGAGTCATAGACGCAAGCATCACCAACCGAATACAAGAGATAGAAGAGAGAATCTCAAATGCAGAAGATACGTAAAAAATACTGACACAGTTGTCAAAGAAAATGCAAAATGCAAAAACCTCCTAACTTAAAACATCCAGGAAATCCAGGACACAATGAGAAGACCAAACCTAAGGATAATACGTATAGATGAGAATGAAGAGTCCCAACTTAAAGGGACAGTAAATATCTTCAACAAAATTATTGAGGAGAACTTCCCTAACCTAAAGAACAAGATGCCCATAAACATACAAGAACCCTACAGAACACCAAATAGAATAGACCAGAAAAGAAATACCTCCCGTCACATAATAATCAAAACATCAGATGCACAAAACAAAGAAAAAATACTAAAAGCAGTAAGGGAAAAACGCCAAGTAACATACAAAGGCAGACCTATAAGAATTACACCAGACTCCTCACCAGAGACTATAAAAGCCAGAAGAGCCTGGACAGACATCATACAGACCCAAAGAGAACACAATTGCCAGCCCAGATTACTATACCCAGCAAAACTCTCAATCACTATAGATGGTGAAACCAAGATATTCCATGACAAAACCAAATTTACACAATATCTTCCCACAAACCCAGCACTTCAAAGGATAATTGATGGAAAACGCCAACACAAGGAGGGAAACTACAATCTAGAAAAAGCAAGGAAGTAATCTTCCAACAACCCCAAAAGAAGATAACTATACAAACATAAATTTACCTCTAATAGCAAAAATAACAGGAAGCCACAATCAGTTTTCCTTAATATCTCTTAACATCAATGGTCTCAATTCCCCAATAAAAAGACGCAGACTATAAGACTGGATACACAAACAAGACCCAGGATTTTGCTGCATACAAGAAACGCACCTCAGTGACAAAGACAGACACTACCTCAGAATAAAAGGGTGGAAAACAATTTTCCAAGCCAATGGTCCCAAGAAACAAGCTGGAGTAGCCATTCTAATATCAAATAAAATCGACTTTCATCCAAAATTAATCAAAAAAGATAAGTAAGGACACTTCATACTCATCAAAGGAAAAATCTACCAGGGTGAACTCTCAATTCTGAACATCTATGCTCCAAATGCAAGGGCACCTACATACATAAAAGAAACTTTACTAAAGCTCAAAACACACATTACACCTCACACAATAATAGTGGGGGATTTCAACACCCCACTGTCAGCAATGGACAGATCATGGAAACAGAAACTAAACAGAGACACTTTGAAATTAACAGAAGTTATGAACCAAATGGACTTAACAGACATCTATAGAACATTTCATCCTAAAACAAAAGAATATACCTTTTTCTCAGCACCTCATGGTACCTTCTCCAAAATAGACCATATAATTGGTCACAAAACAAGCCTCTACAGATACAAAAATATTGAAATAATCCCTTGCATCTTATCAGATCACCACGGACTAAGACTGGTCTTTAATAATGACAAAAACAATGGAAAACCCACGTACACATGGAAACTGAACAACTCTCTACTCAATGATGACTTGGTCAAGGAAGAAATAAAGAAAGAAATAAAAGACTTTTTAGAATTCAATGAAAATGAGGACACATCATACCAAAACTTGTGGGACTCCATGAAGGCAGTGCTAAGAGGAAAGCTCATAGCTCTAAGTGCCTACAAAAAGAAACTGGAAAGAGCACACACTAACAAGTTGACTGCACAACTAAAAGCTCTAGAACAAAAAGAAGCAAATACACCCAGGAGGAGTAGAAGGCAGGAAATAATCAAACTCAGGGGTGAAATCAACCAAATAGAAACAGAAAGAACAATACAAAATATCAATAAAACCAGGAGTTGGTTCTTTGAGAAAATCAACAAGATAGATAAACCGTTAGCCAGATTAACCAGAGGGCACAGAGACAGTATCCAAATTAATAAAATCAGAACTGAAAAGGGAGACATAACAACAGAAACTGAAGAAATTCAAAAAATCATCAGATCCTATCACAAAGGCCTATACTCAACAAAACTGGAAAACCTGGATGAAATGGACAACTTCCTTGACAGATACGAGGAACCAAAGTTAAATCAGGAGCAGATAAACCATCTAAATAGTCCCATAACCCCTAGGGAAATAGCAGCAGACATTAAAAGTCTCCCCACTAAAAAAAGCCCAGGACCAGATGGTTTTAGTGCTGAATTTTATCAGACCTTCAAGGAAGACCTAATACCAATTCTTTTCAAACTATTCCACAAAATAGAAACCGAAAGAACACTACCCAATTCGTTCTATGAAGCTACAATCACACTCATACCCAAAGCCCACAAAGACCCGACAAAGAAAGAGAACTTCAGACCAATCTCCCTTATGAACATCGATGCAAAAATACTCAATAAAATTCTAGCAAACCGAATCCAAGACCACATCAAAACAATCATCCATCATGATCAAGTAGGTTTTATCCCAGGAATGCAGGGATGGTTCAATATTCGGAAATCCATCAATGTAATCCACTATATAAACAAACTCAAAGAAAAAAACCACATGATCATCTCACTAGATGCTGAGAAAGCATTTGATAAAATTCAACATCCCTTCATCATAAAAGTCTTGGAAAGATCAGGAATTCAAGGCCCCTACCTAAACATAGTAAAAGCAATTTACAGCAAACCAGTAGCCAACATCAAGCTAAATGGAGAGAAACTTGAAGCAATCCCACTAAGATCAAGGACTAGACAAGGCTGCCCACTCTCCCCCTACCTATTCAATATAGTACTGGAAGTCCTAGCCAGAGCAATTAGACAACAAAAAGAAGTCAAAGGGATACAATTTGGAAAGGAAGAAGTCAAAATATTGCTATTTGCAGATGATATGATAGTATACTTAAGTGACCCCCAAACTTCCACCAGAGAACTCCTAAACCTGATAAACAACTTCAGCAAAGTGGCTGGTTATAAAATCAACTCAAACAAATCAGTAGCCTTCCTCTACATGAAAGATAAACAGATTGAAAAAGAAATTAGGGAAATGACACCCTTCACAATAGTTGCAAATAATATGAAATACCTTGGTGTGAATCTAACCAAGCAAGTGAAAGACCTGTACGACAAGAACTTCAAGTCCCTGAAGAAAGAAATCGAAGAAGATCTCAGAAGATGGAAAGATATCCCATGCTCATGGATTGGCAGGATTAATATAATAAAAATGGCCATCTTGCCAAAAGCAATCTACAGATTCAATGCAATCCCCATTAAAATCCCAACTCAATTCTTCAGAGAGTTAGAAAAGGAAATTCTCAAATTCATATGGAATAACAAAAAACCCAGGATAGCGAAAACTATTCTCAGTAATAAAAGAACTTCTGGAGGAATCACCATCCCTGACCTCAAACTGTACTACAGAGCAATAGTGATAAAAACTACCTGGTATTGGTACAGAGACAGGCAGGAAGATCAATGGAATAGAATTGAAGACCCAGAAATGAACCCATACTCCTATGGTCACTTGATCTTTGACAAAGGAGCTAAAACTGTCCAGTGGAAAAAGGACAGCATTTTCAACAAATGGTGCTGGTTCAACTGGAGGACAACATGTAGAAGAATGAAAATTGATCCATTCTTATCCCCTTGTACAAAGCTCAAGTCTATGTGGATAAAGGACCTCCACATAAAACCAGATACACTGAAACTAAATAAGAGAAGGTGGGGAAGACCCTCGAATACTTGGGCACAGGGGAAAAGTTCCTGAACAGAACACCAATGGCATATGCTCTAAGATCAAGAATTGACAAATGGGACTTCATAAAATTGCAAAGTTTCTGTAAGGCAAAGGACACTGTCAATAGGACAAAACAACAACCAACAAATTGGGAAAATATCTTTACCAATCCTACATCTGATAGAGGGCTAATATCAAATATATACAAAGAACTCAAGAAAGTAGACTCCAGAAAACCAAATTACCCTATTAAAAAATGGGGTATAGAGCTTAACAAAGAATTTTCAATGGAAGAAACTCGAATGGCCGAGAAGCACCTAAAGAAATGTTCAGCATCCTTAGTCATCAGGGAAATGCAAATCAAAACAACTCTGAGATTCCATCTCACACCAGTCAGAATGGCTAAGATTAAAAACTCAGGTGATAGTAGATGCTGGCGAGGGTGTGGAGAAAGAGGAACACTCCTCCATTGTTGGTGGGACTGCAAGATGGTGCAACCACTTTGGAAATCAGTGTGGCGGTTCCTCAGAAAATTGGACATAGCATTACCTGAGGATCCAGCTATACCACTCCTAGCCATATACCCAGAAGATGCTCGAACATATAACAAGGACATTTGGTCAGCTATGTTCATAGAAGCCTTATTTATAATAGCCAGGAGCTGGAAAGAACCCAGATGTCCTTCAACTGAGGAATGGATTCAAAAAATGTGGTATATTTACACAATGGAGTATTACTCAGCTATTAAAAACAATGAATTCGAGAGGTTCTTAGGTAAATGGATGGAACTAGAAATTATCATCCTGAGTGAAGTAAGCCAATCACAAAAGAACACACATGGTATTCACTCACTGATTATTGGATATTAGCCCAGAACCTTGAAATGCCCGAGACGCAACTCACAGGCCACATGAAGCTCATAAAAAAAGGAAGACCAAGTGGGGGTGATTCAGTTCTTCTTAGAAGGAGCAACAAAGTACTCAAGGGAGCAAATATGGAGACAAAGTGAGGGACAGAAACTGAAGGAGGGGCCATTTGAAGACCTTTCCACCTGAGTAACCATCCCATGTGCAGTCACCAAAGGTAGATGCTGATGTGGAAGTCAGGAAGTGCATGCCGATAAGGGCCTGATATGGATGTCTCCTCAGATGCCTTCAAGATTCTGACATATTCAGAGGCAGATGCTCACAACTAGCCATTGAACTGATCATGAGGTTCTCAATGGAGGAGTTAGAGTGAGGACTGAAGGAGATGAAAGGGTTTGTGGCCCCATGAGGAGAGCAACAATACCAACCAACCACAGCTCCCAGTGTCCTAACCACCAGCCTGTGAGCACTTATGGAGGGATCCAGGGCTTCAGCTTAAAATGTAAGAGTGGAGGGCCCTGCAGGGCACAGGTGGAAGAAGAGATCCTTGACCTCATGAAGGCTGGACGCCCCAGGGGGTGGGAATTTTGAGGGTGGGGAAGTGGGAGTGGGGGGGTAGGTGGGGGTTACATCCACGGAGAAGAAGGAGGAGGGGTAAGGGGATGGGGGGTTCCCGAGTGGGTGGGGGATGGGGTAAGGGGTTAACATATGAAATGTAAATAAAGTATCCAATAAAAAAAAAGAAAAGTAGATGTGTTCAGTATCATCTATGAAGTTTTAGTTCTTTAAGTCCATAGTGACTTTCTTTGCTAATCTTAGAGGGAAGTTAAATTAATGGAAGTTTTCATTACTTTTTGTGTCACCTTAACTGGCAGACAACATAATTTCAAATAGGTTCTCTTTTTCTCACCTCCTCTCTTGCATTTCTATTTGTCTCTATTTGTTACTACACAGATGACAACAGATTAAACCTGGATTTTAACAATTGCAGAAACAAGAGAAAAAGTATAAACTCTTGGAAACAAAACTACTGTCTACTGAATAAAATAAAGGGTGAAGACAGAAAGACAGAAGGGATTTAAATAATTTAAAGAATTTCTAGAATTCAATGAAAATGTTCACACATTCCTAGTGGAATTGAATCAGTCATTAAAAACCTTAAAAAAAAACAACAAAAACAAAAAACCAAAAAAACAAAAAACAAAAAGAAAGCCCAGAGCCAGGTGGTTTTAATTCACAATTTCTCAATCTTTCAATGAACAGGTATTCCAAATATTCATCAAAATAGAAACAAAAGGAATATTTCTCAATTGACTTTATGAGGTCACGTATCCTGATACTGAAATCACATAAGTACTCAACAAAGAAAGAGAATTATAGACCAATTACCTCATGAACATAGATGCAAAAAATGCTTAATTAAATAGTTGCAAACTGGATCCAACAACACATTAAAAGGATCATCCACCATGATCAAATAGACTACATCCAAGAGATGCAGGAATTGTTCAATTTAAAAAAAAAATCAGTGAATATAATCCACCATATAAGGAAAACAAGCAAATAAACAAACCAAATGATTATCTCTTTAGTTTCAGAAAAGACCTTTCAAAAAATCCAACATTCCTCAAAGACAAAACTCTTGAAGAGCTTAAGGAAAAAATAAACATACCTAAACATAAAAAAGTCAATTGACAGCAAACATAGAACTAATATAAAATAAAATGGAAAAAAAACAGAAAACAATTATGAACAAGACATGGTTGTGCACTCTCTATGTATCTATTCAATATAGTATTTGAAGTTGTAGCTAGTACAATAAGACAGCTAACTGATAAATATTTGAAAGGAAGAAGTCCAAGTATCATTATTAGTACATGAAATGAGAATAAAAATGTGACCCTAAAAATTTCATCAGAAAAGCTCATACAGCTGAAAAACACTTTTAGTAAAGTGGCTGATACAAGAACAAGAGCAACAACAACAAAAATTAGCTCTCCTATATACAAGTGGACTGAGAAAGAAATAAGGGAAATATCAGCTTTCTCGAAGACACAGATATTATAAAATATCTTTGTATAACTCTTATCATGAAATAGAAAGTCTTGTATGACAAAACATCAAGTCTTTGAAAAAAAGAAACTGAATACTTCAGATACTAGAAGATAGAAAGATCACCTATGATCAGGGATCTGTAGAATTAACATAGTTAAAAATATCTATCCTACCAAAAGCAATCTACAGATTCGCTGTAATTTCAATCAAAATTTCAACGTGATTCTTTACAAATCTTGAAAGAAAAAACTTTAACCTCATATAGAAAACAATCAAAATACAGGATAGCTAAAACAATGCTAAACAATAAAAGATATGTTGTAAGTGCTACTGTCCCTAGTTTTCAAGGTGTAATAGAGAGCTATAGTAATAAAATCCATATGTCATTGCCACAAAAATATACATTGATGGATGAAATAAAATTGAACAGACAGTCATAAATTTAAAAACATATGAACAACAAATTTTTGATAAAGAAGCCAGAAATATACACTGGGAAATACCCACATCTTCAGCAAATGGTTCTGATTACACTGGATATCTGTATGTTGAAGATGAAAATACATCCACAATTATCATGTTGTAGAAAAGACAGGTCCCAGTGGATCAAAGATCTCAACATAAACTGGATGCACTGGGTCTTCAATTCTATTCCATTGATCTTCCTTCCTGTCTCTGTACCAATACCATGCAGTTTTTATCACTATTGCTCTGTAGTATAGCTTGAGATCAGGGATGGTGATTCCCCCAGATGTTCTTTTGTTGTTAAGAATACTTTTCCCTATCCTGGGTTTTTTGTTATTCCAGATGAATTTGCAAATTTCTCTTTCTATCTCCATGAAGAATTGATTTGAAATTTTGATGGGGATTGTATTGAATCTGTAGATTGCTTTCAGCAATGTTTTTTAGTACATATATTTTATATATTTTTTATTTTACATTTTTATACTTTTTATTATACTAATCCTGTCAACCTATGAGCATGGAATATCTTTCCATTTTCTGAGATCTTCGATTTCTTTCTTCAGAGACTTGAAGATTTATCATACAAATCTTTCACTTGGTTGTTTAGATTCACACCAAGGTATTTTATATTATTTGTGACTATTTTGAAGGGTGTCATTTCCCTTATTTCTTTCTCAGCCTGTTCATCCTTTGAGTAAAGGAAGGCTAATAATTTGTTTGAATTAATCTTATATATAACCTCATTGCTGAAGTTGTTTATCACATTTAAGAGTTGTCTGGTGGAAGTTTTGGCGTCACTTTATTATACTATCATATCATCTGCAAATAGTGACATTTTAACTTCTTTCTATCCTATTTGAATCCCTTTGACTTCCGTATTTTCAACAAATAGTGCTGGTTCAACTGGAGGTCAGCATGTAGAAAAATGCAAATCAATCCATTCTTATCTCCTTGTACAAAGCTCAAGTCCAAGTTTATAAAGCACCTTCCCATAAAACTAGCTACACTTAAACTAATAGAAGATAAGGTAGGGAAGCTTGAATCTCATGAAGAAGGAAGACCAAGTGGGAAGTGATTCAGTCCTTCTTAGAAGGAGCAACAAAATACTCAAGGGAGCAAATATGGAGACAAAGTGAGGGACAGAAACTGAAGGAGGGGCCGTCTGAAGACCATTCCACCTGAGTATCCATCCCATGTGCAGTCACCAAAGGTAGATGCTGATGTGGAAGTCAGGAAGTGCATGCTGATAAGAGCCTGATATAGATGTCTCCTCAGAGGTCTGCAAGAGTCTGACATATTCAGAGGCAGATGCTCACAACTAGCCATTGAACTGATCATGGAGTTCCCAATGGAGGAGTTAGAGTGAAGACCATTGGACCTGAAGGGTTTGTGGCCCCATGAGGAGAGCAACAATACCAGCCAACCAGAGCTCCCAGGGTCTAAACCACCAGCCTGGGAGCACTTAGGGAGGGATCCATGGCTTCAGCTGTATATGTAAAGCAGAGGGCCCTGGTGGGCATAGGTGGAAGAAGAGATCCTTGACCTCATGAAGACTGGATGCCCCAGGGGGTGGGAATTTGAGGGTGGGGAGGTGGGAGTTGGGTGGTAGGTAGGGGTTACATCCGCAGAGAAGAAGGAGGAGGGGTGAGGGGATAGGGGGTTCCTGGGTGGGTGGGGGATGGGGTAAGGGGACAACATATGAAATGTAAATAAAGCATTCAATAAAAAAAAAGAAAAAGAAAAAAAAGAAGAGAAGGTAGGGAATAGTCTCAAATACTTGGGCACAGGGTGAAAGATCCTGAACAAAACACCAATGGCTTATGTTCTAAGATCAAGAATTGACAAATGGGACCTCATAAACTTGCAAAGCTTCTATAAAGCAAAGGATCCTGTCAATAGGACAAAAGTAAAATCATCAGATTTGGAAATGATCTTTTCAATCCTACATCCAATAGAGAGGTATAATATCCAATATATACAAAGAGCTCAAGAAATTAGACTCCAGAAAACCAAATAATCCTATTAAAAATGGGGTACAGAGCTACATTAAGAATTGTCAGCTGAGGAAACTCGATTGGGTGAGAATCACCTAAATAAATATTCAACATCCTTAGTCATCTAGGAAATGCAAATCAAAACAACCTGAGATTCCACCCCACACCAGTCAGAATGGCTAAGATCAAAAACTAAGGTGATAGCAGATGCTGGTGAGGATGTGGAGAAAGAGGAAAACTCCATTGTTTGTGGGATTGCAAGCTGATACAACCACTCTGGAAATCAGTCTGACTGTTCCTCAGAAAATTAGACTTAGTATTACATGAAGACCCTGGTATAACACTCCTGGGCATATACCGAAAAGTTGCTCCAACATAAATCAAGGACACATGCTCCACTATGTTTTTAAAAGATTTATTTATAACAGCCAGAAGCTGGAAAGAAGTCCGATGTCCTTCAACAGAGGAATGAATACAGAAAATTTATTTACACAATGGAGTATTACTCAGATATTAAAAACGATGATGGAAGCTGATTCCATCATCGTTTTTAATATCTGAGTAGTACTCCATTGTGTTTCATCATTGTTTTTAATAGCTGAGTAATACTCCATTGTGTAAATAAATTTTCTGTATCCATTCCTCTGTTGAAGGACCCTGTCTTACTTTCACCTCAAATATTTTCATTGAAGCTGGTTAGAAAAGGTGTCATATGAGTACATACATTCGTACATATCCCTTTCTACTTAATGTTTTGAGATGTGAATAAATGAATTGGGAAAACAAGAAGAATTAATAATAAAATATTAAAATTAATTTCTGTGGGGGAATTTAAGTTTACTTTAAAAAAAAGATGATGGAACTAGAAGATATAGTCATGAGTGAGGTAACACAATCACAAAAAAACCCACACATGGTATGCATTCACTGATAAGTGGATATTAGGCCAAAAGCTCGCAATACCCAAGATATAACTCACAAGCCACAAGAAGCTCATGAACAAGGAAGATCAAAGTGTGAGTGCTTTGGCCCTTCTTAGAAGGAGTAACAAAATACTCATGCGGGCAAATATGGAGACAAAGCGTGGGACAGAAACTGAAGGAGGGGTTGTCCGTAGACTGCTCCACCTGGGTGTCCATCCCATGTGCAGTCACCAAAGGCAGAAGCTAATATGGATGCCAGGAAGTACATGCTGACAGGAGCATGATACAGGTGTCTCCTTAGTTGTCTGCCAAAGCCTGACATATACAGAGGGGGATACTAACAGATAAACTTTGAACTGATCATGGGGTACCCAATGGAGAAGTCAGAAAGAAGACTGAAGGAGCTGAAGGGGTTTGAGACACTATGGGCAAAGCAACAATACCAGAGCACCCAGGGTCTAAATCACCAGCCTAGGAGCATATGGCTCCAGTTGTATAGGAGAAGATGGTCTTGTTGGGCAAAGGTGGGAGAGGAAGTCCTTTGTTCTGTGAAGGCTGGATGCCTCAGTGTTGGGGAATTTGTGGGCAGGGAGGTGGGAGTGGGTGGGTTGGTAGGGGCACATCATTATAGAAGCAGGAGGAGGGGGGATTGGATGGGGGTTTCTAGGTGGGGGGAAATGGGGAAAGGGCATAACATCTGAAATATAAATTAAGTATCCAATAAAAATAATTTAAAACAAAACAAACAAACAAAAAACCCCACTGAACCTAATAGAAGAGAAAGTGAGGAATAGTCTTCAACACAATGGTTCAAGAGGGAACTTACTGAACATAATATTAATAGCACAGGCACTAAATTCAACAATTAATAAATAGAAACTCTTGAAATTGAAAAGCTTCTTTAAGGGAAAGACACAGTCACTGGACAAAGGGCAGTATTTAGAATGGGAAAACATTAAAAAAATGGATAGAAGACTTAATATACAAAATATATACAGGACACAAGAATCTAGCTATCAAAAATAAACAAACATATAATCCAATTTAATAATGGGGTACAGATCTAAACAAAAATTCTCAACAGAAGAATTGCAAATGCCTGAAAAGGAATGAAATGTTCAACATACTTGGGCATCAGCTAAATGCAAACCAAAACTACATTGAGATCTGTAAGATTATTTTTTAATAGAAATGTAGCCAGTTAATTTATCTCATAGCTGTATTACTTTACCTTTGTTAGTCCTCATTAACCACACAGAGAAACCAAGATTACTATTTCTCCTTTTTCTTTCTTTCGCCCAAACTCTCCTGCACACCTGTCACATTCTTCAACAAGACTATGAAATCTCTTTTCATTAATTGTTATTGAATATATGTTCTTCTATGTACATGGAGTTTGCATATTTCATTTGATGGCTAATACTAAGGACAGCTAAATGATTTTACTGTGCCATTAACTTTTTCCACTTAAGCTATTGTAAGTTTAATAGTTTTGACTAATTCTATCACATAGATTACAATGTTGTTTTTAAGTTTTGTATTTGTATAATTTTTTATTTATATAAATACACAAAAATATGAATATGTGTTAGAATGCATAAATAGATAGATGGTTGAACAATGGATATCTAGGTCAGTGAACTTAATTTACAAGGGAAAAGGTATATTTTATTTCATTTAGGTATTTGATTATTTAGTTGGTTTTATATTTTGCCACTTTTGTGGTTGTATACAAGTATTGTGGTCACTTTCCTCCCTAATTATTCCATCGCCTTTTTCCTCTCAACCTGTCTTCCATTATCACTGTTTAATATACAGTCCTTATGCAGAATACTTAATTGAAAATTCTTGTATCTAAATTATTCATTTTTTAAAATATTTAAATCTTACTTTTAAGATTTCTGGAGATGATAGTACTTATTTCAATGTATTTTTTTGTCTTTCTACTCCTCCTTTTCCTGATTTATACTTTGATATAGTGCTGAATTGCTCAGCGTAATTATGACAATCTGAAGGGAAATGTCTCCATAGGCTCAAGCATTTAAAAACTTGATTGCAAGTTGTTGCTGTCTGAGAGATGTTATGAAAAGTTTCAGCCTAGCTTAAGGAAGTATATCACTGATATAGAGTTTTAAGGAGTTTATACTGTGTCCCATTTCCAATTTGTCCATCTTCTTTTCTATTTATAGTTGTGGATGTGATATGTTGGTTTCTTGCTTCTGTTCCTAGGCTTCCACGTGTTGATGTGTTTCCCTGCCACAGTAAACACCAGTTCCTCAGAACATGTAATAAAAAATTAATACTATTTTACGTAAAGTGTCTTTGGCCATGGTGTTCTATAAATGCAACCAAAAATAACGATAAGAAATATTCTTGTCTATAGTGTTTGGCTGTGACCACTACCAGGTGATCTTTACAAACAGTTTTAGTCATTCATATTTAATAAGTAGTCAGATGATTACTGTTGAACTCAGTATTACTAACTTTGTGTAGTTAGAATCTTTATTCTTACTACATAAATTGTTCATAAATTATTCTTGCAGTATAATAATTCTAATTGCATTTACTCACAGGGGAATATATTTAGTGTTATATTCTAATTCTTGTTGCTTAACTTACATTAATATGTGTGCAGGTAAGAATTCAAAGTTTTAATGTTTAATTCCTCTCATGTCTTAATTAGTTATACACAAATTTCTGTTTATTTTAAGTACTATTTTATCTGATAATTTTATCTGATAAATATTTAATCATTATGCCCATATTTAGTTTCAGATAATGAAATTTTCTGTGATTTATTTTGGAACTAAGTATACATTATTATTCAGACAAATCAATAATCTTTATTTGAACATCTATACTATGTCTTATAAGCCACAGAAAATAATTTAGTGACAAACATGAATACTTGTACTAACTGAAATGTACTTTATGTTATACAAATTTAGTAATGTCTAAACATTATGTAGTATTGATATTAGAAGAATTTAGATACAATTATCTTTCTAACTTTCACAAACTTTACTTAGCTCAGTTTACACATGAGAATTTGAATCACAGATAAGTAAATTATCCAATGTCATAGAAAAATTATAATGTGAAATCAACTACCATTTGTTAAATATTACATTGCATTCACAAGACACTAGATTATAGATAATGAGCTCATCAGCTCTGATTACTGAACATTGAAAGTAGGCATAGCTAAACTCATTTTACAGTTGAAGAAAACCAGATGAAGAATTTGTATGCTGTCTATTCTAGCACAGTTATCACTATTAAAGAAATGTATTAAGTTTTGCAGACATTGATTTAAAGTGTATAAACTATATATACATTAAACTTTTATTCACCATCAAAAATTGAATTAGGCAATTTTTAAGAAAAAGGTTAGAACTGAATATTGTTCTTTTCATGGAAGGAGACATTTCCACAAAAACAAATGTCACATATTTTCTATTTTATTTGTGGAACATAAAAAAGTAGGCTATGGCGCTTAAAATGAAAGTCATTAGTAGAGACATTGTTATGACTGGAGAAATAGGTGGCCTAATGAGAAATATTAATAAAGAAGTGGATATGATAGAATATAGTATATGCATTGAGTACTATAAGTGTACTTATTATTCTTCAAATTAATATGCATGATTAAAAATAATCTTTATTTTATAATGATATCATTGTGTTATTACATGTAGTACTCAATTATGTGATTTTATACATTTAGCTTTTATGATTATAATTTATACTTTCAAGATACAGGTTTGGTAAGAGTGCCTTTTTTATCTGAAAATACTAGCTTATTTCTGAGAATTATAAAAAAATCAAAAACTCAAATTTTTGGTATTGGAGAAAATATTTCAAGTTGCACCCACCTTGCCTACTTACTATGGTTTGAACCATGGTCTTGTGCTTTAATAACAAATATTTTTTTTAACTGAATGATAGTCAATGTCTGCAGCCACAGCATATAGCATAATATAGCATAATGTTTCTTACTATAAAATCTTAGATTATAGCATAGCCATTAACAGACAAAAGTAGACAATGTCCATCATCATGAAAGGCACAGGAAATGCATTTCAAGGTATTTGAGACAGTGATGATAAATGATATTTTTCTAGTCTATAGAACTCTAAATATGACCAAACTTGAACCTGTAAGTACTGAACACTCATACATCTATCAATAGCAAAATTATCAAACAATGCTCGATTTTATTTCATAAAAGATCTACATTATTCTTTTTCTCATCACAACTGAATCATTTTAAAGGAAATCTCACTTTCATACCATTATATTTACAAATACTGAGGTATTTCCTTACAAAAATTCAGTATTTTATACTTACATAATTTCCTCAATATTAATACATAATAAATCTGCAAATTCTTAATTTGATTTTGTAGTTTAATTTTTTTTTATTTGTGATGAAGTGAATTCTACAAGTTGAATTGTTTTTCTTATTCATTATTTTTAAAATATTATGCTCCATATATTTGCAATATTTTCCTATTTAAATTATTGGTACAAAAAGCTGGAAATTTATCTTATTAACAGTTCTGTAATCATAGGTTTCATGATTGCATCTCTGTGGTATTTTAGAACATGTTTCCTCATCCTTCTGATTACCCTTAAATTGGTCATTACATTCAAACTGTGTAGTATAATGGAGGATATACTGTCCCAATGTAGCAGTTCAAATTTAAATGAATTAAAGATGGATGCAATTAAAATGTATTTTCTCATCTTGTCTACTTACATTTTAAGTGCTAAATAGGTCAATGTGGCAAGTGGCTAAGCATATGAGACAATGTGGATTATAGAATACTATTATAAATACAACAATTGCTATTACACAGTACTGAAAATTGGTGGGTAAGAGTCAGCAACAATTGCTGAGTAACAGCTTGTTCTACATAGGGATGTGTACTTAATTGCATGGCACATACTTAACTTTGTTTATTCATTAATAAAATTTTGGGTGATTATAACCTAGATATTTAGTTATATCTTTATAAAACTAAAAGTTTTATAAAAGTTTGGCATTTACATTTTTGCTATAAATTATCTGGAATATTTTTCTACATATGCTGGTAAGAAATTTAAAGATGAGAATGAAATTCTGAAAGTTGTCCTGTGATTTCAGGAAGTACTTCATGCTCATGTACCCTCATATCCCCTCTCTCTATTCTCTCTCTCTCTCTCTCTCTCTCTCTCTCTCTCTCTCTCTCTCTCACACACACACACACACACACACACACACACACAAACATATACAAACATTTACAATAATAAATACAAAAAATTAAATCCTTTGATTGACAAATATAAATTAATGTTACAAAACACTGGATACTAAAAATTAATTTTATAAACTATATAAGCACATACATGATTATAGCAAACTCATATGAGAATACCTACAATTTATTCTGTTTTCAGAATTAAGTATATACTAGACAGAAGGAATTCTTACTCTTATTGTACAATGTGTTAGCTCTCATGAGAACAAGTGCTTATGGAAACATATGACTCCTGGTAAAACCACTATTTCTGATTTTATATTTCCCTATGTGCTCATTCTCACCTGAACTTCCATCAATATATTCCCATCTGTCATGACATTCTCATGTTATTTGTCAATTAATAGAACTACTAGTTCATCAAATTTCAATTGAGTTTGTAAAATAAACCTAGTTTTTTTTTTGTGACACTATTCTAAAACAGAAGCATTTAACAGATGGGAGATGAAACATAAAATTATTTCATATACACTTCTGAATTGCAATATTTCCATTCTGATAATAATATATGTTATTTTGGCATTCATTCATGGTGTTGTTCTTTGTCAGGAATATTATATATATATATATAATTTTTTGTTAGAATTCATAATATAGCATTCTGATAGGCTCATAGATTTTTTTGACCTATAAGCAGGATTTTTCCCTCTCTCCCAATACCTGGGTATGTTTATTTTAAAGATGACATTCAAACTAAGAGATGAAGGAGACATAAATAGAATAGAAGGATAAATAACACATCATTTGAAGTCAGTGGTATCCATCAAAGACAACTGCACACACAGACACACACACACACACAAACACAGACACACACACACACAGTGAGTAGCAGTTGAAAAAATCTTTACTATTTTTGTTCATCCATTTTCTCCTTCTTGAGAGAATTTTTCTTCTATATTACAAAACAAAATCTTAATGAATTTAATAGATGTGAGGAAAAGAACATTCTCTTAACTGTGTTAAATTTTGATCCACAAATGTTCTTCAGAATGACCTAAGTTATACCATACAATATAGGTAGGATATTAAGAATTTCTTCAAACATTCATATTAATATTGATGTACAATAAAATGCCTTTTGGAAAAAAATTATTAATTTTTTTATTATATTATTTGAAAAATATTAAAAATTATTAGGCAATTTTATTCCTTTTCTAACTAATAAAATTACAAATATAATCAGCCCTTGTAACTAAATTGCCTTGGTTTTATATGTATTTTTCTTTTCCTACTTATTCTTCAAATAATTACATTATTAGTCATCATATTTCAGATGTCGCTTCTCAAATCCTTGCAATACAAATTTGTGTTCAGAGCAGATATAATATCTTAGGTCTTATCCTACGAATTTATTCTGTCTAGTCACTCACATCTATTTATATATATAATGATGATTTTCTCCATAGTTTAGTGTTACATAATGTTTATGAAAAAGTATAACTAAATTTTCAATATATTGCCAGGCAGTGGTGGCACACTCCTTAGTCCCAACACTTGGGCGGCAGAGGCAGGCAGATTTCTGAGTTTGAGGCCAGCCTGGTCCATAGAATGGGTTCCAGGACAGCCAAGGCTATACAGGGAAACCCTGTCTCGGAAAACCAAAAAAAAAAAAAAAATCAATATTTTTTCAGCATATAATAATCATAGAGAACCTATTATCTTCATGCTATGGTTTAAATATGGAATCTTCTAAAAAGGCCCTAGAGTCAGAGCTATGGTTCTGAACTTGGCCCTAATAAGAAGTGAAAATTTAGAGATGTGATCTGGACTAGGAAACATATCTTAGGAAAAGACTTATCTACCATGTCTAACACCTTGATTGTATCATCAGTCTCACACAAAGAGTCAAACAAACAAAAAGACTTCATGAAGCCTGGAAGAAAATAATTGTCCTTGAAGTGGATTATTATTCCCAGTTCCTTATGCTATCTTGGTCTTCCATTTAAAAGATGTGATGTAAACACGATTTCTGCACTACTTGTTACTACTGTGATAATCTACCTTTTCATTATATGTCTAAAAGCAGCCATTCTAAGTAACTGTGGATTGATAACTCCAAAATTGTGAGCCAATTAAAACATTTCCTCTTGGTTAATTATTACAGTAACAGAAAGATGACAATGAAATTTTACATTTGGACTGAAGACAATGTTCACATATTTTTCCTTATTATACTAAATTTGGAGGGCAAATACATTCCAACACTCATAAAACAGAATATTCTATTTATTCCTTTCAGTAATTCCCAGTGATTACTCAAAAATTTGAATTGTCTTATATTAGGTCTGAATGTTTGCATACTTGTCATGTTTAATAAAATGAGTAAGTATTCACTCTAATGTTGGATGAAAGCGAGAGTACATATTTTGTTTTAGTTTACATGATGTGCTGAGGAGTAGGCAAATAGGACAAATAGAGGTAAGGGTTAAATAAAATTGTAATCTAATGAAAATAGTCAAAGTGAAGCTTTTTACTGCAAAGTGAAAAATGCAAATATACAAAATTAGGTTCTCCATACTTTCTAAAGCTCTACATCATTCTGAGTCATTGTTACATTTGTACTATTATACTTTGAGATTTTTTTGAAATCAATATTTTGGAGGCTCTGTATCTGTAAGATCTATTCATGGATCACTTCACATTCCACAACAATCTTTTATTTTATGCAAACAGATACTATTAAATATTTAACTCTTTTAATGCTTATACAACACTTCACTACATGTGTATAAGAACCACATTTTCACTAGCTTTTAATCATTTAAAATATCTAGATCACTTCTATTTCCTGGCTACTATGAATTATACTATAAACAATATTAATATAAATGTGTTTATTTAACACTCTAATTTTATTTCTGTTGAATAAGTACAAAGTAGTCAGATCATCAGATTATAATGTAGTTTTACTTTTAATTATGACAGAAACTATAGAGTTTTCCATAGTTGCTTAGAGTGCAGTTTTTCTTTTAAAGAAAGCAGACACTATATTTCAAAAGCATCTTATAAAATATTATAAAATTGTCTATCAACTTGAACAAGTATAATTTTTTCATGTTTTTCTTTACTTTAGAATAATAACAGGGATGACTTTGGAAAAGGTTAAATTAGCATTGTGTCTGTTTATAAACACTTATAAAAGATAATAATGATTATGAAATATTGCAAATGGAGTTATATGGTTGGGTGTTTATTATTATTATTATTATTATTATTATTATTTTATTATATCATCCTTGGTTTATTGGAGTTGTTCTCCCTAAAGACAATTAGATTTAGGAATTTTCCTTTTATGTTTGAAATAATAAAAAATATTCAAGTGGTAGACAACACAAGAGAGCTTCATATTGCATCCCCACCATCACCACAAGCTCTAACAATTTCTTTCCCAAGGTTGCCTGCGGGCTCCAGAAACACTCAGGTTGGACCCTGTCCCACCTATCCCTGCATGTCTAATTCACCAGAGGCACAATCAGTAAAGGTGAGCTGTATGTTCTTTCCCCAAGGTCCTTTATGTTTTCTCCTGAGGATTCCCCCTGGACCCCAGGATCATTCAGGATAGCCCATTCATACTCATACCCTGACATTTCCAACTGGGGCACAGCCACAGCACTGAGCTGTGCTCTGTTTGCTAAGCTCAGCTTTGCAAGACTATGGCTTGCTTCCCTTGCTGAATAAGCCTACTGAACCTGGGAACATTCAGTTTCACCTGGGCCGTAGCCAGTAGAGTTGAGCAGCATGCAGATCACTGAACTCCAATGTCAGACCCAACACACAGACTGGATCACCTAGAAGTCCTGTTGGTATCAGGAAAATTCAGTCATGCCATGGCTAAAGGCTAGCTTAAGAACAAAACCAACATTAGCCAGGGCTATATGGTACCAGTAGAACCCCACTATCCTACCATAGCAAGCCCTGCATAACTTAACATAGCCAAAACAGAAGATGATGACCTTAAATACAATGTTATAAAAAATAATAGAGGCCTTTAAAGAGGAAATTAATAAATCACTTAAATAAATATGGGAAAATACAATCAGACCAGTGAAGGAAACCAATAAAAATGTTGAAGACCTAAAAATGGAAATAGAAGCAACAAAGAAAACACAAACTTTTGGGAATCCTAGAGATGGAAATCCTAGGGAAGAAAACAGAAACTACAGATGGAAGCATCAGCAACAAAACACAAAGAATGGAAGAGACTCTCAGACATAGAAGATACGATTGAAGAAATTGATAAATCTGTTAAATAAAATGCTATATCTTAAAAGGTGCTGATGTGAAATATCCAAGAAAACTGAGACATTCTGAATAGTCTAAATCTATGAACAATGGAAAGAAGAATCCCAGATTCAAGGCCCAGAAAGTATTTTCTACAAAATAATAATAATAATAATAATAATAATAATAATAATAATAATAATAATGTTGCTTTAAATTTTCAAAGTCTACTTTTAATGATGGTTCATAAAGGTTGCCCTCTCCCTTCTAGCCCTCCACTCACCAAAGGTAGTGGAAAAGAAAGGATATGGAGGAAGTGGACCTGTTCAGAAATGGTTCCTTGGAATAAATCCTATCTGCGTTGCCAGGAAATCTGCAGTTTAGTTCACACATCAGCAGTGGTACATCAATCCAGTCACAAAAACTTCGATATACCAGCAGTGTAGCTTAGCATTTAGCCATGCAAGAAAGCTAATCTCAGCCTCTGTTACTGTCCTTTGAGTCCTATTTATAATTTTCTCAAACACCACATGTTAACTTCTACATTCCTACATGACCCGAAGACTCAACAAAGAAGGGAATTTTGGACAAGTTTCCCCTCAAAAAAAGTATTTTCAAACTGAATCCAAGAACACATCAGATACGTCATACAACATGGTTAAGTAGTCTTTATCCCAGGGATGCAACTATGGTTCAAAATAGTAAAATCCATCAATATAATCTACCAAATAAACAAATTGAAAGGAAAAAAATCACATGGTCATCTCATTAGCTGCTTCACATGCCTTTGACAAAATTCAATACCCTTTTTTTGTTTAGTTTCAGAGAAATTATGGATATAAGGCACATATATAAACACAATAAGGCAATATATAGCAAGCCAATAGCTGCCATCAAATTAAATGGAGAGAAATTTAGAGGAATTCCACTAAAATCAGGGACAAGACAAGGGTGTCTACTATCTCCACATTTATTTAATTAGTACTTGAAGTTCTAGCCACAGCAGTAAAAAACTAAAGGAGATAAGGAAGATGCAAATTGGAAAGGAAGAAGTCAAAGAATTGCTATTCACAGACGATATGAGAATATACAAAAATTAAGCAAAAAATTCTACCAGAGAGCTCCTACAACTGATAAACACCATTTGAATAGTGAATGGATAAAACATTAACTATAATGTCAGTAGCCCAACTTTATACAAATGATAAAATGGTTGACAAAGAAATAAATGAAACAACACACTTAGAAACACCCACAGATATTATAAAATATCTTGATGTAACTTTAACAAGCAAGTAAAAGATCAATATGACAAATATATATATGACTACTGCTCAGCTATTAAAAACAAGGATGTCATAAAATTCTCAGTCAGTAGATAGAACTAGAAAATATTATCCTGAGTGAGGTAACCAGACTCAGAAATTCATTCATGGTATGTACTCACATTTAAGTCGATATCAGTCATATTGTACAGGATAACCATACTACAATCCATGGATTGTGGTGGTGTGGCATCATTGGGAAAAGTGGTGGGCTCCTGCAAGAATACAGAAGTGATCCTAGCTGAGACCCATAGCAACAAGGGATATGGAGCCTGGATTGGCCGCCTCCTGTATCTAGGCAAGACTTCTTAGTGGAAGGAAAACATACCAAACCTTCACAAATCATTTGGCCCTAAATTTGCCATGTCTGCCAGATGAACAATGATAAAGATGGGGCAGTGTTTGAGGGAACTGTCAACCAGTGACTGGCCCAACTTGAGACCCACCATGGAAGACAGCCAACCCCTGAAACTATTAGTGATACTCAGCTATTAATGATGCATGCAGACAGGATCAAACTAAATTTGGCCCATGAGGCTCACAGAGACTGACATATCAAACAAAGCGAAAACGTGGACTGGATCTAAGTCCCCTACTCATATTGTAGCAGTTGTGCATCTTTGTCTTCATTTGGGTTCCCCAGTATTTGGAGCTGGGGCTGGTTCTGACCCAGACTCTATTAACGGCCTTTGGATTTCTTTTCCTTAGTTGGTCTCCCTTGTGGGAGAGGATTCACTTAGGCTTGATAAGACTTGATGTTCCAGGACTAGTTGATACAAAGGGAGGACACTTCCCTTCTCTGAAAAAAAAAGGGGTGGAGAGGGAAATGGGAAAAGGTAAGAGTGTTGAATTGGGAGGAGAAGGGGGAGTGATTGGGACATAAAGTGAATAAATAAATAAATAAATAACCCAATATAGGCGAATAATTGGCTCAGCAGTTAATGCTGATTGCTACCAACTTGGTAACCTTCATTTGAGCCCCTGAGCCCTCATGAAGGATGAAATAACTGATTCCTGAAATTTGTCCTCTGACTTCCATTTCTATATTGTAGCATATAGCATGTGTACATGTGAGTTCACACACAGAGAGATAAACATAAGCATAAATATATACAAATTGACTTAATTTTAAAAGCAACACTTTTTGCTTGAAGTCTACAGTGTACAAGTGCAAGAATAGACAGTATGGCCTAAAGACACTTATATTTCCTGGCAGGTACATGAATATCATTAGCAAAATGTTCCCAGTACCTTGCCATCTCCATATTCTTCTTCCTTGATGGGTAAGTTTGAAAAGAATATATTGTTATGTCTCATCTCCTCTGGGGAGCAAGCTCTCAGGTGGTTGCACTTCTTAGGGGGAGGCTAGGACCTGAGGCCAGAACAAAGGCTGTCCCTTGCTTCTAGGGCTATACGGAAAAATCTTTGACACAGGTAGGACTTTATGCTTGGTTTTTCAGTTATAGAAGTAGTATGTCCAATTTTATTTACTTGTGGCTTGGTGTTGTGTCCTAACAGATGCTATCATTGATCCCAGTTTGTAAATAATAAATATTTTCAAATTCCATCTGAGACATAGAGGTAGTAGTATTGGAATAAGAATGTAAGGTCATGTTGTTTGAGTCCAGAGATGACTGGATTCATCTTGATGTTTGGTTCTTATCCCATCCTCAAAGAGCAGAACATTATGGTTAATTCACAATGTTAGAAACCAAAATTGTCAATCACATGATAAGTACGGGGTGCCAATGATTTTACAGCCAACATACATTTTTAGAAATTCTCTCCAGGCTTTATAAGACTGCATACTCTTTAACATCATTAACACAAAGCACTGATTCAGCTTTTAATGCAGAAGAAGAAAATATACAGGCTCTGAGTGCAGATTGACTAGGAAAATGTTGTGCTTCTATCAGAAGTTTGCAGTTTTAAGATTCTCGTGTGTTTTAGTGGCACTGGTGCACAAAGGGAATTGAGTCATTTTGATCTCCAATAATGAGAAACATGGCTGACATTCATACCTGAAACTATTTAAAGCAAGTTGATCCTTGAAACAAAGCTGGAATGAAATGAGGGTGAAAAAAAATGTCATGATGGTAGAGACCAGGTGATGAGTTACATTTCTTTCATCTCAAGCAGAAATGGCTAAGGGTTTTTAATTACTTTTCCTTAGCAAGCCCATCAAAATGTATTTACAGAAAGATACAGAAAATATGTTATAACTATATTTAATCCAGAGAGCTAGTCAGCACTGTTTGAAATTATGAAATCCTTTAGGGATATGGTATTTCCGTTTTTCTTTTTTCTTCCTTCCTTCTCCCTTCCTTCCTTCCTTCCTTCCTTCCTTCCTTCCTTCCTTCCTTCCTTCTTCTTCTCTCTCTCTCTCTCTCTCTCTCTCTCTCTCTCTCTCTCTCTCTCT
>NW_021604563.1:11353477-11425833 GCF_004785775.1 Grammomys surdaster
TCTCTCTCTCTCTCTCTCTCTCTCTCTCTCTCTCTCTCTCTCTCTCTCTCTTTTTCTCTCTCAGAAATTGTTTTTCTCTTAGATTAAAACCACACCATAGATGGCGAGACACACATCAATTATTGTATCTTCAACAAAGGCACCATTGATAAAATGCAATGAGCCTCCCAGAATCACAAAAAATGAACTCTGTTTAGGAAATACAACAGAAAATGCCACTGCATCAGAAATGTATGTTTGAACTTCTGAAAAGATGGAGGCATAATGAGTGAAATTAAATGTTACTCAAAGAGTTCCAAGGAAGAATTATTAGAATGTTCAGAACCCACATCCATCACTTCTGTCAGTTGTCATGTGCATTAAAGAAAATGGCTTATTTTCCAAATATTTTGTTGTCACTCTGTGGACCATAGAATGTTCTGTAGAAATGGGATGCACCACTAAGAACATATTTAAGAACATAGTACCAGGTGTCAATCTGTCTGTGTATTATTAGCTCCTTGACATTAACAATGTACATTCCTTTTATAATGGGAGTATTATGATTTTAGGAGTCAGTTGTTCAGGTATGTGAATATCATCACAGTGATAGTGGTTCAAAAATTAATTAAAAAATATAAACATCATCCATAAAAAAGAAATACAAACAACAAAACTGAGCAAAATAAATACTGCCATATAATATTCTAACACATCATGGTATTTACATTGAAGTAGTTTCTACAAAGAATTATATGCTAAAATTATTTGTTGTAAAATAACAACAATAAATTATCTTATATTAAATAAAATACAGAAATTTGATACTTTATGTTAATTATTCTTAATTTATTTTTAGAATCTAAAATTTTAATTTCATTGAACGTGAAAGTATAATCATAGATAATATAACAAAATTTCAGTAATTTTATAGATATTAAGTATAATGTTTTTGATGTTTTGAATATTTTTCCATAACTATATACTTTATATTTCTATTAATATGTGGCTGCTTTTGTGCTTTATTCTAATAGCATCCCCAGAGCAGGTTAGAAATCACACCAGATTTCTACATATGTAAGATTTACATTGTAGTTTGAAACTAAGTAGTATGGGGTAATTTCCTTCTTTGAAAGTTTGTGAAAGAAGAGACAGCATGAGTCATGAAAAAAATTCACTAGCAAAGTAGAGTAATAAAATATGGATCTCCTGAGATTATTGCTCCACATGATATATATACTTTTCATAGCTTTCTGGTTTTTATTTGTTTATTTTTTAATGTTTAGAGAGGTATTTTTCCAAGTGAAAAAAATCATACATTAAGAAAAAGGAGGAGGAGAAAAAACTATGTCAGTTTTCTATTGTTGTATAAAAAATAGCCACAAAGAGATTAGCTTAAAAGAGGAGATACTTATATAATAATATTAATAGATCAGAAACCAAGGTATGTCTTAGTCAGTTCCTTTGTTTGCTCTCACAAAATGTTGGCCAAGCCTGGAGTTTATTCAGAAGCAGGACTGCAGAATGTACTTGATAAGAGGCTGTAGCAGAACTCAGTTTCCTGGGGTGATAGACTTGAGGACTTCTGTTTCCCACAGTTATCAACTGAAGACTGACTCTAGCTCCAAGAAGCCACTTGTAATTCCTTGAATTCTCAGTATGAGCACTTACTTCCTCATGGCTAACCAATAATAGCAAAATATTTTACACACATAGTACATGTGTTAGAATCTTTCCCACCTTTCTTAAATCCAGTTTTTCTCAAGGGCAAATAAGTTCCCACTGTCTTTGAACTATCGAAGAAACTCTTATTACATACCTCCAAATGGTCGCACTAGTATTCATCAGAAAGAGAAGTTAAAATGGAATACCTTTCATCCAGTTCACAGGAAATTCAAGAGATTCAGTGGCGTGGTAGAGAACAGCTTGGCTGAAAGCACTGAACACAAGCATATATTTTCATACAAAAATCTAGCATCTATTTGGAACCAACTGCAAGCTATACTCCGTTATGCATTTTCACAAGTATCAACTCAATTAGACATTTACTTTTATATTCCTCAAGTGACACAAAATAAGAACTGTGACTAGAGAGAAAGAAGAGGCAGGGGAGGGCAGTAATGGAGAGACTGGCGTATCAGCAACAAGATGATAGCAACTATGGAAAATTGCATCTTCTAGCTGTACAAGTTTTCTATATAAGAAGTCATTACTGTCCCAATTAGAGAAATATCTAAAATAAAAAAAAAACTCTTATTGAACTAATCTCCTTGACATCTAATCCTTAAACCTCTATCAATGAATAAATATTCTTGGTAGCTGTGCTAAACACTACTGGTTGCATGTGTCACCTGCCTTTTCTTCACCCTCCTATTTTATTCACCTCTTTGTTAGGGAACTTAGACTTTGCTTTTAGATCCTTCCTACCATATAAACAGGCAAGATAACCCTTGCCTTATTGCCCGATATGAAATTGTTTAAATTTGTGAGAGAGATAAATCATGTTAGAAAAAAATATTAACATGAAAAATCATGTTAAGAAAATCATAGCATTTTCATTTTCTTTATCAATTTACTGAGAAACAGAGAATACTGAGTAATTTCCTCATAAAAATATAGAAGTTCAAGCTGGCGAGGGTATGGAGAGACAACCAAAAGCCATGAAATATTTGAAACTGACTAGATAAACTCTTCAAATTAAAAGGAAAAGTATTCTAATACAAATTGTAATACCTGAAATAATTTCAGATAAATATTTTATTTCTTGAAATCAATACTATTTGAACTGGTAAAAAATACTAAGTGTATATAGCTAGTTATTTATTGATTGTAATATAATCTAATCCATTTTAGTCAAGATCTATATCAGCACATTTGTACAGGTTTAAAGAAATGACTACTTAAACTTTCTTTATAAGATTCCAAACCATTCAATGTAGAACAGATTCCAGTTTTAAATAAAAATGTTAATTTCCTTTATGTTAAAATTGCTCTAACAACCTTATATTTGTAAAAGAGAAATTACACTACAATATTTGCAGATTTTAAAATAATCTATCTCTCTAATAGATTAATATGTTTAATTTATGTTCATATGTTTGGCTAATTACTCTATCTAGTCAGAAACATTTCAGAATCATATTATTTCATGTTCATATTATTATTTGTTATTATTATTATTATTATTATTATTGTTGTTGTTGTTATTTTGTAATCTTTTCTCACAGTCCAGTCGCCATCTCCCTCCAGGTGTATCCTCTGACAACTCGACATTCTACTCATTCCCATGCCTCCAAGAGGATGTCCCCACCTCTACCCCCACCCTACCAGACCTCTCCACTCCTTGAGACTTCAAGTCTCTCAGTTTTAGAGTGAATCCAGAAACATTTACAAAAATTATCAAAAAGAACACAACTTATAATTGTCTATGTATTCATATTATATTCATTTTTAAAATGTTAAAGTTCATTTATTTATATATATCCTGAATGCTGCCTCCTTCCATTCTCTCCCCCCCCCACCGAGTCCCTCTCTCCATGCCCCCTCCACTTCTCCTCTGATAGTGTGAACCACTGGGTATCCCCTGACCTTGGTGCATCAAGTGTCTGACAGATGAGGTATACTTTCCCCCACTGAGGACAAATAAGTCAGCCCTGTTGGGAAACAGATATCACAGTCAGGCTACAGCTTTAGAGAGAGCCTCTGTACCACGTAACCCAGATTGAGATTGAGCTGTATGTCTACTACATATGTTCAAGGGGCCTGTTTCCAGCTCATGTATTTTCTTTGGTTGGTGGCTCAGTCTCTGGGAGTTCCAAGGGGTTGATTCTGTTGGTCTTCTTGTGGGGCTCTCATCTATTCCACGACATTCTTTCTTTCCCCTAACTATTCCATGAAAGACTATGATCTCTGTTCAATGTTAAGGGTAATTTCATCTGTTTCAGTGAGATGATGGGTAGAGCCTCTAAGAGGACAGTTATGTTAGGCTTCTGTTTGCAAAAATATTAGAGTGTCATTAATACTGACAGGAATTGGTACTTAACCATGGGATATGTTTCAAGTTTGCTGGTTATTGGCTGGTAATTCCTTCAATCTCTGCTCCATCCTTTTCCCTGCATTTCTTTTATACTAGACAAATTTTGAGAAGTAGGTTTTCTGGGTGGGTGTCCTTTTCCCTCCACAGGGATCATGCCTGGCTACAGGAGTTGGCTTCTTTAGATTCTATGTCCCCACTGTCAGACATCTCCGCAAAGGTCACCTGCTTTGACTCCTGGGATCCTCCTCTATCACAGGCCTCTGGGACTTCCTAGATATTCACCCTACCTCCCCTACCCCAGTAGTTACAGATTTTCATTCATTCTTCTGGCCATTTGGGCCTCTTTCCTGTCTCTCCACATTCCTGCTCTTGTACTCCCATTCCCTTACACCTCTCCTCTCCCAACCAGATCTCTACCTCCTTCTGACTCCTGTGAATATTTTATTCCCCCTTCTAAGAGTGATTCAAGCATCCTTGCTTGGACCTTCCTTCTTGTTAAACTTCTTTGGGTCTGTGGGGTATATAATGCACAATTTGTACTTTTTATAGCATGGAAGAATTTTATGCATCCTATACTACTTTTTAGACTTTTAAGAACTTCCATTCTTTATGTGTTTGTGTGTGTATGTGTGTATTTCTGTGTGTGTTCATGTGCATGTACATGTGTGTGTGTGCATGAATATGTGCACATTGTAGGTATCTTGATTCCAGAAGAATCATCAGATCCCCTGGACCTAAAATGACGAATCATTGCTATCAAGTTGATCCATTTATCATAACCATTCTGAAAGGTAGAAGATAAAAATCTCAAAGTTGATTTTATTTGTATTTCCAAGATAACTAAAAATGTTGAACATTTATTTGTTTCTTAGCCATCTGCATTTTCTCTACTGAAAATTCTATGTTTAGATGCAAACTCATTTTAAATTGTATTATTGTTCATGTTTTATGTTTATTTTTGTTAATTTTTCATATATCTTGGATATTATTCCATGTATCAGATGTGGACTTGGTAAACATATTTTCCATTCTTTAGAATGTCACTTTGTCTACATGATGATGTCTTTTGTTACCCAGACAGAATCTTTACAGTTTCATGAGGTCACATTTTTAATTGTTAATTGTTAGTGCCTGTGATAATGGTCTTCCCTTCAGAGTTTTTGTTGTTCAAATGAGTCTAAGGCTACTCCCAATTTCTCTTCTATCTGCTTCAGTGTTTCTGATTTTATGTTGAAGTCTTTGATCAATATGTAGTTGAGTCTTGTACAGGGTTCTTAATATGGATCTATTCTTTTGAATATATTTATTCAGTTTGCCCAGTACCATTTGTTGAATATACTTTCTTTTTGTTCAGTGTACATTTCTGGATTTTCTTTCTTTCTTTTATTTTTATTTATTTATTTTTGAAAACAAAAATGTTTTTTTCCATAGGGATTCATTTGTTAGTCTTCCTTCTTTTCCACTAATTAACATGTCTGATGAGACAGTACCTTGCCATTTTATGGTTGTTTTGAAGTGCATGTTCATACATTTGATGGTGATATCTCCAAGAATTCTTTTATTATTTAGGAGTTTTTTTCTGCTATCTTATTTCTTTTTTTTGTTTATGTGTGTGTGTGTGTATGTGTTTTCATATAAAGCTGAACTTTGTCCCTTCAAATTGTGTGAAGAATTGTATTGGAATTTTGACTGGAATTATACTAAATATGTAGATGACTTTTCATAGGATGTCTATCTTAGTTATATTATTGCTAATATTCCATAAGCATAGATATTTCTACCTTCTGATACCTTCTTTCATTTCTTAAAGTTTTGTTTGTTTGCTTGATTGTTTTTTGCCATTTTTTTTAACATACAAGTCTTTCACTTACTTGGTTAGAATTACCCCCAAAATAACTTATCTTTTGGGATATTATGAAAGATGGCAATTCTATGACTTATTTCTTAGTCCATCTGTCATTTGTATATAGGAGGGGTATTAATTTTTGTGTGTTTTCAATCCCACTTCATTGTTGAAAGCATTTGTCAGCTGTAGAAATTTCATAAAGGAATTTTTAGGGTCACTTTTGTATAAAATCACCATCTTGAAATAAAATATCTTAGGCTTCTTACCTTTCTTCTCCTTGATCACCTTCAGTCATCTTAGAGTTTTAGCTACAATTTCAAGGACTATATTGAATGAGTATGTAGAGAGTGGACAATTGTACTATAGATAATTTGAATAGAATTGCTTTTACTTTCTCTCCATTTAATTTAATGTTATGTATGGGCTTGCTCTAAATTGGCTTTATTATTTTGATTTATGTCCTCTGCATCTGTAATCTCTGCAGGACTTCTAACTTAAATGGGTATTGGGTTTTCTAAAAGGCTTTTTATTTTTTTCTTGCATTTAATATGATGAGCATGTGGTTTTAGTTTATCAGTTTGTATATATGGTGGATATAGATTTATTTAATTACATATGTTGACTCATCCTTTTATCATTGGAATGAAGCATACTTGATTTTGGTGGACAGCCTTTTTGATGTTTTCTTGAATTCAGTTTGCAAGTATTTTATTGAGTATTTTTCATCTGTGGTCATAAAAGAAAATGGTCTACTTGATTATGTATAGGTTTGTCTGTGTTCTTGGGTTCAGTTTTCAAGTATTTTATTTAGTATTTTGCATTTATGTTTTTAAAAGAAAATAATCTCCTTTATTATGTTATATGGATTCACTTTGTAAGTATTTTTGACTATTTTGCACCTATGTTCATAAGGGTAATTTACTTATAATTCTGTTTATATAATTTTGATATCAGGGTAAATGTGGCTTCCCGAAAAGGATTGAATAATGTTCCCTCTATTTTTATTTTATGGCAAAAATTTAGGAGTATTGGTATTAATATTTCTTTGAAATCTGCTAGAATTCTGTGCTAAAACCATCTAGTACTATGATTTTACCTTAAAGGAGTTTTTTGATCTCATACAAAAACTGAGATTTCTATTAGACTTTCTGCCATCAAATATAGTGTTTCCTTCCTCACCATCTTCCCTTCCTAGAGTGTAACATGCATTATAACTCTTAAACCATTTTTGATACATCATAATCAATCCAAATGCATAATTATGTTCACTCTTGGTACAAAATTGTAGGAGCATACACTGATCAGTAAAAATTTACAAATCTGACACCAATAATGATTGTATAAGAAACTTTTAATGATTGATTATTTTCAATTAAATTGCGGGTTTCTGTAAATGAATGCTTGACGTGAAAAAACTTACAATGTTAAGGAGCCTATTTTTTAATGGCATAGAAATAAAAGGTGGCACACAGTCTTAATCCTGTATAATAATTTTCAAAATAAACATATGTAATATCATAAATTTACCATCTATATAAAACAAAATGTTTATTGCTACTATATATTTGCATAAAAGCAAAGACAAAAGTAACACTAGTAAATATCTCTTAACATGGCTAACCAATGTGATCAAAGAAAATATTGTGTTCAGGGATTCAAATTCCTTGCACCAGCAGCACATCAGTATCATAAAAACCTTCTAACTGCAGTGAAAGTACAATCTTTTCTTCTATAGCTATGGGGCTATAGTTGAAAGAATCAACTATTGTGCAATTAGCTGAATTACAAGACAGCTTAACTACCAGGATTCTTGGATATCTACTTTTAAAACTTAAGGCACTGATTTGAAAAGAATGAAATTTGATTCTGTAATTTGGGATAGTAATTAGAAGAAAGATGCTAATAAGGCTGGAGAAAATGAACCTCTCAAATACAAAGATGGTAGGGATTTTTTTTTTTGATTTTGGCTTTTTGGTTATTTCTTTGTATTTTGTTTTGATTTTGTGTTGTTGTTTTTATTTTGTTTGGTTGGTTGATTGTTTGGTTTTCTGTGTTTTGTTACCAGAAGTGGTAATATTTTGATATGTCATTCACAGTATCATCCTGTATCACTCTCAATGGTATTGGCCTCTGGACTTCTGTCTCAACATACTAATTGTAAATTGCCTAATAAGCTAGTAATGATCTCTCATGTGAAAATTAGAAGAAGACATTTCTGACTTTCCAAATGACCATGCTCTGAAATCTTCCATTTCTTCTTGAAATATAATCATATGCTAATACCAGGAACAAAGTATGACACATGATTACTCTCAATAACAATATGTGGCCTCTAAAAGGTATGCAAGCAATACTGAGTGACATGTACAAAAATATACTATATGTTCTGGATAATGGTGAAAGAAATGTGTAATTAGATGCTGAGTTACAGCCTCAGCATGAATGTTTTGTAATCTTCTCTAGATAGCTCTCTTTTGCAGACAAAAGCCCAATCATTTATTTGCATGAACTACATACTACCCTTGGTTCCCTTTTGATCATTCTATGAATCAGGATTTTAGGAACTTAGCCCCTTCACTTTTAGAATAGAAACTGAAAAACAGAGCATATTCCAGGCAAATGAGCATTTGCCAAACAACAAGTGCATTCTTTTTTTAAACATAGCAAGTCCTATTCAGTTTCCTAGGCATAATATTTTTGCTTGCCAAGTCTAGACACAGAGGCTATTTTTATGTGAAAATGTTAACTTTAAGGATAATAATTTATAAAATTTTTTCATAATTTAGTGAGCTCTTATTTATGGTGATGTAAGTAACATTGAAGCTGATTCTTAGATAAATCAATATATTCTTTTAATCTTTGGATTTTTTTTCTTTTTAATCTTAGTAATTCAAAGTTTTATTACTAGAAAGTATTAAGTGATCCCAGAAGGTAGGAACATCATCAAACCATTATCTTTGTTTCTGATACCACATCTCCATTAGGATCAAACATATAATAACCTCCTTTAGGGAATAAAATATCTGGCTCAAATTTAGTTGTTGATTGTTTCTGTAAAGGGCACCACTATTTTATCACTAACAGTATATAACCATCTATCCAAGCTTTGTTTGTAACTATTTTGTTCTGTTTCTAAATCAAGGAGCTTTTTTTTCCTCTATTGACCAAATCATGTCTCCTTCCTTAATATCTTTCTGACTATGCTGAATCATTAGTACAGCTGCCTCTGTTTTTTGAGGTACATGAAACCCATCATACAACTCCTATTGCATCCTCACATTTTGTATAGTGAAGTCTTGTAAAGAACAATTCTTACACTGATTTATATATTCTTGTCTTTCTGCTTAACTCATGTTTAGCTGAAGTTCTGACCAAAGACATTTTTATGTTTCAGGCAGAGCTGTTCCTATGTAGAGGAGTCAGCAAATCATGTTAACTGTCCTGTTGGGTCTTCTTGATTCCTTTCTTTCTGTCAGGAGCTAAGATCTTCAGGAGATCATCCTCTATCAATTCTGATCCTTATTACTTTGGAAGGAGTCGAAAGTCTTTCTTTTTTTCTGTTAACACAAACCTAGAGCCTCTTTCCTAATGTAGCATGTCCTTTATCCAACATTCTCTAGTTATTAAATGTTTAGATGGATTCATTCCAGGAGGCTCTCTTCTATTTAATTCTGCCCTATTTTGACCTCTCTCATAGATTAGGGGTAATATCATTATAACCATTGAACTTACAACCACCTTCATTTTGATAATTTAAAACAATTAAAATGATTAAAAACAATTACTAATATTTATTGAAACAATGTTTTTCTGTATAGCCTGGGGTGCCTTGAATTTGTTCTGTTGATTAGGCTGATCTTGAATTCACAAGGAACCTGTCTGCCCCTGCATTAGTCTCTCAAGTATTGAGATCAAGGACCTGGATTTATTTATTTATTATTTGAATATTCTTGAAAACATTTATATTGATTCTCATTTCTTTATCCCTTCATTGGTGATTAGTATCTATGTGGATATATACATACATACAACACACACACACACACACACACACATATGCGCATATATATATATATAAAAATTTAATGTTGGTATGTATTTAATTTTTAAATTACTAAGAACATTTCTAATTATGATTCAGCAAAATTCATATACTACTTTTAACCAAAAAATAAATCATTTTCAATCCCAGACTGTTGTTTGCATGTGGCTGTATCTAAGAGCAAAAATCCTGCCCTGACTTTATTGTGCAGACCAGGCTGGTCCAGAATTTACAGAGATCTGCCTGTCTTTGTCTCCAGTGTCCTCTGTTGTGTTTTAGCCCACATGTTTTCCTACACCTGGCCATGACCCCATCTGTTTGTTTACAAGGAGAGGGAATTAGGCCTGCCAGATTCTTCCTGCAGCTGCCAATTTAGAACTGAATTTCCACATGACATGGAAATGACCTTAACTCCTATAGGACAAGACTAGGCCTACCAGCAGTGCCAATTTTGAGACAACCAGTAGGTCTCCACAGGCTTTGTCATCTGCCAAAGCACAGGCTGAACCCTGAGCTGGTTCCTCCACCTTGGCCTCTGCTGTGCTGTGCATTTGGGAGAAGTCCCAAATTCTGTTCTTAATCTTTTGCTTTTAAATGTAGTTGGGGCTTCTTTAGAAAGCCTTCCAGAGTATCTCTCTGAATGTTTCTATTCCTTGCCTAGGAAATATTCTTCCCAATTGTTTTTGCTTGTGTTGTTCTAGGAGCTTTGGTTTTAGTCTGATTTCATTCATTTTTAAGTAGATCAAGCCTCTTGTCCTGCTATTCTAACTTTTCCCCACTTTTTATCTATGCATTTTTTTAAGTTGTAAGCTTGGGTTCTCATTGCCATTAAGTTGGGCGCCATTTTGTTGAGGCTATGATGAGGTTCTTCTTCCCAGTCCTGTCCTCCCAGAAATAAGACTCAGACTCCAAATATATGGTATTACCGCAAACTAGACATCATATACCACCAAATAAAATTTCCAATACTAAGAATGAGTTATATCTATTTTTTTTTATTTTTTTTGATTGTAAGTGTCATAGATCCTCCCCTTCAACCCTCATCAGACAACCTGCTTCTTGAAGTAGATGGTAGTTAGCCTGGAGACCCACAACTTAACACTATGCCAAGAGTGAGAGACTTTGGATGCTTAGCTGAATGTGATGTCTTTTTCACACAGAATCCTTAAGTCTCATGGATAGATGCAGAAAATGGAGTTGAATTATCAAAGACATAGAATTCACAAACAAATTTATATATACATCATTACCATATACAATGCAAAAGATGAGCATATTACATCTCAGAAACTGTGAAAGCATGCATAAATCTTATACAAGTTCAAGCCTGTCAAACTTTCAGCAAGGACAAGGACAAATGGGCACAAAGTCTTACCCCTAAATAAGAAGCTATTTGCATTGATAGCATTTGGTATTGGGGAATCAGTTTTGTTCAATGGAGTGATAATGAGTATATAAACTGCACTCCATAGCAAGCCTCATGTTCAAGAGTAGTTTCTAAAACAAAACAAATTTCATGACTTTATTTGCTTTTTTTCTTTTTCTTTTCTTTTTAATTTATAGAATAGAAAGGATATGAACTTAGTTATCAATGGAGTTAGAAAGGGTCTATGAGAAGGAATAAATTTGGTAAAATGTATATAAATATGGTAAAAAATATAGTACATGGAAATCTCAAAGAAAAAAATATAAATAAATAAAGCCTCACTGTAATATTATAGAAAGTATGTGTACTTTGAAGCCAGACATATATGCATATGTGTAGTAGGAAGTGAAGATGGTGATTTTGATTATAGAATCAAAAGTCTTTCTGATATTAGGCAAGCACTATATATCTCTAGTGTCTCTGATGTCGTCAGTAAGAGCTGACTATGGTAAGTTTTGAAATCAAGGTAAGTCAGTCAATGATATGTAATATTAAATAGTGTTCTATAACTTTCATATTTTTATGTTTCTAAATTGATAGAAATGAAGAGGTGCTTAAAATAAAATTATAATTAATTTTTAATGTCTGACAAATTTTCAGGAAAGCAGTGACTGCATGGAAGATAATATAATCACAAATACTTGAAGTTACACAGAATAGTGTTTGATGATGATAGTTCAATGAATTTAAACAACATGTGTTCCTGAATCTAATATTCATTTATAAGCCATAGAGTAGTCATAATATAGAGGGAAGTTTCTGGTCTTGATAGAGAATATAAATATCATAGTGTATAATGGAATCTTACCCTCAAAAATTGAGGTTTTGACAACTTCTTTTAATTTTCTAGTAATTAGGACATGACTGGTCTTTTAAAATCATATCCAAAAACTAAATAAAGCACTATTTTTTTTCTTTTCTTCCTTCTATCTTCCTTGATTTAGTTCATTTCTTTGGAGTTACCAGAGGAAATAGCTTGCTATATATAAATAAAACTTACTCTACAAGCTGAGTTTTTATCCATTCACAATAAAACCAAGAAACAATATATGATAAGAACTGAAAAATGAGAGGGAGGAGGTAGAGGGCATCTCCAGGATGAGAC
This sequence comes from Grammomys surdaster, assembly GCF_004785775.1. Classification (NCBI taxonomy): domain Eukaryota; kingdom Metazoa; phylum Chordata; class Mammalia; order Rodentia; family Muridae; genus Grammomys; species Grammomys surdaster. Next base: position 11,365,912 of record NW_021604563.1, read on the forward strand.
AGAGACCTTGGAAAAGAGAGAAACCCAAGAATCAGTGTGGGTAACCTTAGCTGTAACTCACTATATTGGGGATATAAAACTTGAAGGGACCATCTCCTGTATCCAGGGAGGAACCTCAGAGGAGCGATAGAGACACCAACCCACTAACAAAACACTCATCACAAATTTTATCCCTTTTGTAAGAAATATATGTACCAGGGTTGAAGCAGAAACTAAGGAAGTGGTAAAACTATAACTGGTCCAAATTGCAACCCATCTCATGTTCAAGCACCAATCCCTAACACTATTAATCATACTCTAATATGCTTACAGACAGGAGTATGTTGTCCTCTGAGAGGTTCTACCCAGTAGCTGATTCAGACAGATACAGATACCCACAGGTAAACAGCAGATGGAGCTTGGGGACTCCTATGGAAGAATAGGAGAAAGGAGTGTGGGCCCAAAGGGAATAGGAAGTCCACAGGAAGTCCAACAGAGTTGACTGACCTGGATTCTTGGGGCTCTCAAAGTGTGAACCATCAACGAAAGAAAATACACTGGGTGGACCTAGTACTTCCGGCACATATTAGCAGATGTGCAATAGGATCTTCTTGTGGGTCCTGAACAATTGGAAAGAGGGCAATTCCAAAAGCTCTGGCCTTTACATGCAGTATCTTCCTCTAGCTGGGCTTCCTTGTCTGGCCTCAGTGGGAGAGGAAGTGTGGAGCCTTGCAGAGAGTTGAATTTCCAGGGGAGAGGGATACCCAGGGGGCCCCTACCCATTCAGAGTAAAAGGGAAATGGGGAAGGATTGTGGGAGGGAGTGACTGAGAGGGGAACAGTGAGTGAGATGTAAAGTAAATAAGTGAAATAAAATACAAATAAATTTTAAAAGAACTGAAAAATAGTGACAATGAATTATAAAAGCAATAAAAAGAAGCAAATCATAGCATGTAAAGTATTCACTAAAAGATCATCAGCTGAATTTTTCAGAAAATATTCTAGAATATAACTTAAAGTCAAATAAATAGTACAGCAGTAAATATAGCTATACAGGTATGTTAAAAGAAGTAATATTCTCCCATGTGATGGGTCTCAAATTGTGACAGTCATTGGTTTCCACTTACCTCTATCTCTGTTCCATCTTAATGCCATGTGCATCTTGTAGGCAGAACAAATTTGTGATTGAGTGTAGGTGGATGTTCTCCTCCCTCAACTCTATATCCTGCCTGACTATAAGAGGTTGCCACCAAATCACCCCAGGTGAGAGACCCGATGTCTGACACTATTAATGATACTCAGCTGTGTTTGCAGACAGGAAACTAATATATCTCACTCCTGAGATGCTACATCCAGCAATGAATAGAAACAGATACAGCCAAACATAAGGCAGAGCTCTCTGAGTTTTGTGAAAGAAGAGTGGGGCCTAGAAGTCAGTGAGTCAGAGGGAATAAGGACACCAAAAAAAGACACACAAATTCAACTAACCTGGATCCATGGGGACTCACAGAGACTGAGTCACCAACCAGGGAACATGCAGAAGCTTGACATAAACTACACATCTGTATCAAATGTATAGCTTGGTGTTCATGTTGTTCCCCTAAGAATTAGGGGCTGTCTTGGTTTCAGTTCCTTGATATTGGATCACCTTCCTCATACCTGAACTGTTTGAATCTTAAGGAAAGAACTGATTGTAGAGGAGGGAGAAGGGCTGTGAGTAGGATGTAAAGAGAAAAAAAGAATAAATTACAGATAAATAAGTAATAGTGTGTAAAAATGCTTTATTTTTTTTGATATGTGCAAAACTTCAAAAACTATAATAATTTATAAATTTTAATCTATACACAATATACATGTAATTCATAACCATATCAGGTAATTTGGCAGAGTTAACTATTCTACCATTACCAGAAACACAGAAAGATACATTGAAATATAATCTTACAGTGAATACATTCTTACTAGGCAATCACGAATTCTTAGTTCCATTATAATCCTTTAAAACTGTTCTTTTATATGTACTCAATTACTGAACCCAAATAACTTAAATTAATATATGAGAGCATTTTGTTTTGAGAAACATGTAAACAAAACAACAAAGAATGTAGGTCATTATGTTAACTGAATTAAGCCAGACACACAAACAAAAGTATCAAATGTTCTTACTTATTTTTTTAGAAACTAGTAAGTCAATTTTAAAGAAGTGTTGGATGGAAATGTGTTCCTGAAGACTATCAAATATGGAGGGAAATTTAAATAGAACTGTGTTAAACAAGGATTATCATGAAAATTCAGAGTGATGAATTAGGAGGAACATCCACCTAACTTTCTTCAGCAGAATAAGGTACCAATATGTTAAAACTATTATAATCTTCAGAATTGCTTGAAGAGTATAAAATTTGTAATACAGATATTATATTACTATCTGAAGAGAAACAAATGCTTATTACTCTACCTTTAGTATTTTATATTGTATACATGTATCTATTAACCATTTAAAATCCTACTATAGAAGAACAAATATTATATCTCTGTAAAGAAAATATTTCATTTCTAAGAACATAAAATTCTAAAATAGTAAATAGCATGAAATGGTAGACTGAAATGAATATTCCCCTCCAAAATATACCAACCTGATATATAAAAATAAATTATGAGACATTAGAAAATACATTTTATAGTGATTAAAATGTGTTAAATATTCATAAGATAGACAGAATATTTAAACACATCAAACAAAAGAGTAAAAATATATTAGTCAAGCATGGACAGAATTCAAGGGGAAACTGGGCTTATAATATTATTCATACTCCTCAAAGTTTCATTTCAATAACAGCATACATAAGCAAAAGTACAGTAAAAAGTCAAATATTTAAGCAACAAATGCAAATTATGAATAGTTATTAACATGGTAACTGTAACATTCAGAAGTTTTACTTCCTTCTTTCATGTTTTATAAAATTTTAAATTGAAATTTTATATTCTTCCTTTTATATCCTTTATTTGTATCCTTTTATTATTGATATATACCATGATGTGTGTGTGTGTGTGTGTGTGTATGCATGTGTATAAAGAATAAATAAAACTTTCTAAGTTCATTTTTGTTGTTTATGTCTTTATGGCATCAAGGCTGATAATTCTGCATTGGATAATCAATAAGGAGACTCAGTCCTGAAAGAGGTAAATCTGTCTTCTCCCAGCAAACAATATTGGCCTGTAGTTCTTTCTCTAAGGATGGTACTCTGGAAAACTTTCTCCTTTCAACATTATCATGTTTATTAGATTTTTTCGGTTTTGTTTTTCTTTTCTTTTTTCTTTCTTTTCTTTTTCTTATTTTTTTTTTCGAGAAGGTTTCTCAGTGTAGTTCCTAGCTGTCCTGGAACTCACTCTGTAGCTCAGGCTGGCCTCGAACTCAGAAGTCCGCCTGCCTCTCCCCGCAAAGTGCTGGGACTAAAGGTGTGTGCCACCACTGCCTGACGTTCCAGTTTTGTTTATGCTGCCATTTTTAGACAAGATTGTGCTACAGCACAATTATTACTCTTCTGGATCTTAAAAACTTTCAGCCCATAGCTAAAGATACAAGATCTGCAATACTGTTGTATTTATATGGGCTATTGGTCCCTGCATTGCGTTTAGTCATGGTTTTCTCTGATGGCTTCTAATTATTTTAAATAGAGGCTGCATTGATGAGAAATGTTAGCTAACTTGCCCTGGATTGATGGCTCATGCACAGAGAAAAATTAAGCCTTCTTTACAGGTGTACATGCCAAATTCTCCAGGATAAATTATTTACTGGGCTATAAAAAGATTTGGCAATACACTTTAAAACTAAAAATCAAACAATGTATATTCTGGAATCTCAATAAAAGAAAGACCAATAAAAAACACTAGAAGATTCACAAATATGTAGAAATTAACATATTATTAGAAATCAAATGAGACCCCTTAAAACAAAAAGAAAATTTGTTGATGTGAATGACAACATATCACAACTAAAATTTCTGATAATTAATTCTATTTGTTTTTAGACTTTCTGTATAATTAATTAGGGCTTAAGACACATCATTGTTGGTAAGGTGCTTACCTAGCATGCATGAAATAATTGATTTAATTTCTCACATTGCATAAATAGGACATAAACCTATAATCTCAGCACTTGGAAAGTAGAGTTCAGTGTATCCAAACTTAAGTGTTGTGCTTAGATTAACATGTTTTATATGAAGTATGAAGCTAATTTAGGGTACATGAGACCCTCATAGTAATTTAAAATAAATCAGTAGTCTGTGAACCTAAATTCAAATACCCTGCACCATGTGGGTGGAATTTATCAAGATCTCAAACTCTAAATTTAAAACCAAACCAAACAACCTCACATTTCCTAAGAGTGAATTCTTCAGCTACCTGATCATGAAATTCACTTGTCTCTGCCTCTTTGGTGCTTTAAATAACTGACCTTAATTCTGGAATGACATCACATGTTTGTCTATACTGATAACTTACCAGGACACATAAAGTGATGAGTGGATTGTAGTCTGCTTAGATTTTACAATCTCATTACACAATTTATTATAATTGTTTTCTTTCTGTATTAGGACATAGCCTTCTTGCTTTATTCTTCTGTAAAACTTTGACTGAGACACTCTTCAAATAGAGAAACTGAAATTTTTAGAGATGTAATGCTTACCTTAAACGACAGTTAGTTCAAGATGATGGGAGAAGACTACAGCACTTATCTTCAGGTATAGGATCTATGTGTGCTGCAGCCCCTTGGTGGGGCATGGCAAATGGTGAGGAGGACTCCATACTGCTCTGATAGTACAAGTGAGACACAAGGTAATGGGATCCTAACAAACTAGTGAGCTTAGTATTGGGCCCTGTATAGGGCAGTGGCTGCTTCCTCTGCATAGAAGTTTGCTCGGATGCTGGCAGCCTGACACCTCCCCATAGTGGCAATGGGGTAATTGGCTACTCCAGAATTCCTGTCAATTCTCCATTAGTCTAAAGGCTGTACAAAAACTCTTGCTCTTGCAGAATACAGTATGTCTGCACCTCAATGCTGGTCTCAGAGTCTGTTTCCCAGGGTGGTGAATCCATATCCCTCATCCACTCCTCTATCTCAGATCTTACAAGTAATAATGTTTGTAATTAATTAATGTTAATTATAATGTTAATGTTTATAGGCTGCTTTTAGGAATTATGCTGGTTTAACAATTTAGAGGTTGTAGATTCTCCTCAAATAACTATTATTTATTAGCACTGATTAGGTATATATCTTTCCAATACAAGGTATGTTTTCCCTCTTGTTTTGCAGGTCTTAAGCCAACTAGAGACCCATTGGTTATCACCATGATATGTGGGTCATTACTACACTCAGATATTTTGAATTCTTCCTTTCCAATTTGTACTGCTTTGATGGATATTACATGTCTTATTGCTTTATCTAGGAATTTGATTAATATATTAAAGAGATAGGAAGAGAGTGACAACATTATCATGTCCCTGTTTTGAGTGGAATTGTTTTAATTTTCTCTTTATTAAGTTTGATGTTAATTCTTAGCTTGCTGTATAGTGCCTTTATTTTGTTTAGTTATGGGCCTTGTATTGCTAATCTCTCTAAGACTTTTTAGCATGAAGAGGTGTTGGATTTTGTTAAGAGCTTTTTCAACATCTAATGAGATGATTATATGGGTTTTTTTTTCTTTCAATATATTTATATGGTAGATTACATTGATGGATTTTACTCCATTGAACCACCGGTGCATCCCATAGATGAAGCCTACCTGATCATGGTGAATAATATCTTTGATGTCTCCTTGTATGAGGTTTGTAACTATTTTATTCAGGATTTTTATATGTTCTTTGTAAGAGAAATAGGTCTGAAATTCTCTTTATTTGTTAAGTCCTTGTATGATTAAGTATCATGGAGACTGTGACCTTGTAAAATGGTGTTGGTGATGTTACTCACGTTTCATTTTGTGGTCTAGTTTGAGGATTATTAGCTCTTTTTTGAAGGTCTGATAGAATTCTGCACTAAAACCATCAGGCCCTGTGCTCTTTTAGTTGGGAGATTGTTAATGACTGATTCTATTTCCTTAGGTTTAAAGGACAAATTAGACAGTTTATCTGATCTTGATTTAACTTTGGTAACTGGGATCTTTCTAGAAAATCATCCATTTCATTTTGATTTTTCAATTACAAGTGAGTATTGGTTTTTGTAGAAGGACCTACTGATTCTTTAAATTTCCTCTGTATCTGTTTTTATGTCTCTCTTTTCATTTCTGATTTTGTTCATTTGGATGTTGTCACTCTGCCTTGTAGTTAGTTTGACAAAGGCTTTATATACATTATTAGTTTTCTCAATGAATCAGCTCTTGGTTTCATTGATTCATTGTATTGTTCTTTTTGTTTCTATGTGCTTAATTACTTCCCTGAGTTTGATTATCTCCTGTGAATTCTCTTGAGTGTGGTTTTTACTTCTTTATCTTTCTTTAGTTCCTTCTTTTCTTCTCTTCCTTTTATTTCTAAAGAGATTTGGGGGAGGGGATACCTTTAAGTCATTAATATGAAAACTCTTCAATTTTTGTACAAAAATAAATTTGTATTTATTTAACTCACTGTGTGTCCAAATTCCAGCCATGTCCCTCCTGTATTCCTAGTCTCACCTTTGCAAATTCACTCATCCATTGAGCCTCTCCATTCTCTGTAGGATTAACATAGAGAATATAAACATCTTACCAAAAGCAATTTACAGATTCAATGAAATTCTAATCAAAATTCAAGTATAATTCTTTACAGATCTTGAAAGAGCAATTCTCCATTTAATATGGAAAAACAAAAAATCTAGGAGATCAAAAACAATTCTGAACAATAAAAGAAATTCTGGAGGAATCATGATCCATGACCTCAAGATATCTTACAGAAAACATAGTAATAAAAATTGCAAGTATTGGTTTAGGTATAGAAGGTTGATCAATGGATTTGAATCAAAGACCATGAAAGCAGCCCACACATCTAAAGCTTCTTGAAGAAGCCAAAACCATCCAATGGAAAAAAGAAAGTATCTTCAGCAAATGATGCTTGACTAACTGGATGACAGTTGAATGCAAATTCATCAGTATCTATCACACTGCATAAAATTAAAGTCCAAGTGTATCAAAGACCTAAGTTTAAAATTAGATACATTAAACCAAATAGAATAGAAAGTGGGACGTAACTTTGAATCATTTCTATAGGAGATAACTTTCTGAACAGAGTAGCAATGCCTCAGCCTTTAAGATTAACAATTAATAAATGGGACATCATGAAACTGAAAAGGCTGTATACGGAAAAGGACACTGTTCATAGGACAAAAAGACAGCTTATAGATTGGGAAAGGATTTTCATCATCCTTGCATCTGACAGAGGATTAACGTTCAAAATATATAAAGATTTCCAGAAATAAGACATCAACAATCCACATCACCCAAATAAAAATGAGATATAGAGAATTATCTTCAGAAGAATCTTAAATAGTTGAGAAGCATTTAAAAAAATGTTCAATGTTCTTAGTCATCAGGGAAATGAAAATCATAATGACCCTGAGCTTCCATTTTATACTGGTCAGAATAGCTAAGATGAAAAACTCAAGTGATAACACATGCTGGCAAGGATGTGGTCAGAGGGAAACACTCCTCCATTGTTGGTGGGAGTACAAACTTCTACAATCACTATGAAAATCATTGTGGCAGTTTCCCAGAAAACTTGGAATAGTTCAATATCAACTGCAGTTATTCCTCTCCTGGCATATGCACAAAAGATATCCATTAAACCATAAGGACATTTGCTCAACTGTATTCATAGAAGCTTTATTTGCAATAGCCTGAAACATGTAACAACGTAAATGTCCCACAACAGAAGAATTAATAAAGAAACTGTGGTATACCTACACAATAGACTCTTGTTTAGCTAATAAAAACAAAAACAACATATTTTGCAGGCAAATGGATGGAACTTGAGAATATCATCCTCAGTAAGGTAACTCATATCCGAAAGGACATGCATGGTATGTCTTTATTTATAAGGGGATATTAGCCATAAAGTACAGGATACTCATGCTACACTCCACAGACCCAAAGAAACTAAACAAGAGGTAAGAACCAAGTAAGGATGGTTGAATCTCACAGAGAATGTGAAATAAAACAGTCATAAGAGGCAGATGGAGGAAGGGAACTGGATAGGTGAAGGGATTGTGAGGGGAAAATTTGTGTTTGTGGTTAAGTGTCTGTAGAGACAGGAAAGAGGGGCAGAGGGCCAATAGAATTAATGGAAATCTGCACATGGTGGGGGAGGGATATGTGGGGCATCTCGAGAACATACCAGGCACCTTGGAAGGAAGAGGCTCCCCAGGAATCAGTGATGGTGATCTGAACAGAAATTCATAGCAGTGGAGATATGAAACCTGAAATGGCTACCTCTTATAGCCAGACAAGAACCTCAATGGAACCATAGGACCACCAATCCACCCACAAATATTTTGAACCAGAATTCATTCTTTCTACAAGAAATGCAGGGATAAAGGATGGAACAGAGACTGAGGGAATGACCAACCAATGACCGGCCCCTACTTGAGACCTACCTCATTGGCAATCACCAATATCTTACACTATTAATGATATTCTGTTATACTTGAAGACAGGATTACTGTTCTCTGAAAGGCTCCAATCAGCAGCTAAATAAAACAGATGCAGAGACACATAGCCAAATATTGGATGGAGTTTAAGTCCTCTTGTGGAAGATTTGGGGGAAGAATTGAGAACCCTGAAGGGAATAGAAACTCCAAAGGAAGACCAAAAGTGCCACCTATCTTGTACCCTTGGGGGTCTCAGAGACTGAACAGTCAAGAAAAAGCATATGTGAACTGGATCTAGCCCCCTTTCATGTATGTAGTGAACAAGCAATTTGGTCTTTATGTGGATACCCCAACAACTAGAGTGAGGATAGTCCCTAAAACTGTTGCTAGTCTAGAATATGCTCACCTAACTAAGCTGCCTTGTCTGGGTTCAGTGGGAGAGAATGGCCTAGCCCTGAAGAGACTTCATATGCCAGGGTTGGAGGATACCAAGTGGGGGACTTTCCCCCTCTCAGAGAAGTGGATGGGATGGTGGAAAACTTGAAGGAGAGCAGCAAACAGGATGTAAAGTGAATATATAGATAGATAAACAAACCAACAAAAACAGAAATACAGAAGTACAGAAATACAGAAATAAATTTAAATAAAGAAAGAAAAAGTCTGGCAGAATTATAAGTGAAAACATCTGGCACCTGGATTATTTCAGTTAGGTGATTGTAATGACTCCTTCTATTTCCCTGGGGGTAATAGGGGTATTTAAACAGTTCACTTGATCTGAACTTAACTTCAGTAAGTAGTATCTATCTAGAAAATCATCCCTTTTGTTAAGATTTTGTGGAGTATATGTTTTGAAGTTAGATTATTTGAATTTTCTTGTTTGTTACTATGTCTAACTTTTCATCTTTGATTTTGTTTCTTTGAATACTGTCTCTCAGTCTTTAAGTTAATTTAGTTAAGTATTTGCCTCTTATTGATTTTATAAAAGAATCAGCTCTTGGTTTCCTTGATTTTTTATATTTTTTCTTTGTTCCTAATTGATTGATTTCAGCCCTGATGTTGATTATTTCCTGCTGTCTACTTCTATTTTAGTAGAACTTTCAGATGTACTTTTAAATTGTTTGTATAAGAACTTTCTACCTATTTATGGAGACTTTTAGTGCTCTGACATTTCCTGTTACTACTCCTTTCATTGTGTGTCCCATAAATTTGGATATGCTGTGCCTTTCTTTTCATTGAATTCTAGCAATTATTTAATGATTTCCTTTACTTCTTCCCTGACCTGAAGATGATTGAGGAGAGAATATTTCAGTTTCCATGAGTGAAGAGGCTTTCTGGTGTTTCAGCTGTTTAGTTGAAGTCCAAATTTAAAACTTGATGGTATGATATGTAACAAGTTGATATTTCAATTTACTTGTATCTTTTGAAGCTTGCTTTGTGGTCAATTATATGCTCAATTTTGAAGAAAGTTTCATGAGATGCTGAGAAGGTATATTGTTTTATATTTGCATGAAATATTCTATAGATCTCTGTTAGGTCCATTTGATAAATTTGGTGTATTAGTAATCTGCCTTTAGGTTACTTGTCTTTTTTCCCTTACAACATTTTATATTCTTTCTTGATTTTATAAATTTGGTGTTTTGATTATTATGTGGAGGAATGATTATTTGTCTACTCTGTTGGGTGTTCCATAAGTTTTTTTTGTCTTTATAGGCATTTATTCCTTTTGGTTAGGGAAATATTGTTTTATGAATTTGTTGAAGATATTTTCTGGCCTTTAAGTTGAGAGTCTGTCATTCTGCTATTTCTAATATTCTTAGGATTACTTATTTCATAGTATTACAAATTTCCTGGATGTTTTGTGTTAGAAATTTTTTAGCTTTAGCATTTTCTTTGACAGATGTATCAATTTTTTCTACCATATCTTCTATACCTGAGATTCTTTCTTCCATTTCTCGTATTCTGTTGATACTTGGTTTTGTAGTTCCTGTTCTCTTTCATTTGTTTTCTATCTCCAGGATTGCCTCCATTTGTGTTTCTTTATTGCTTCTATTTCCATTTTTAGGCCTTGAACAGATTTATTAATGTGTTTTACATATTTAATTGTATTTTCCTGTATTTCTTTAAGAAATTTATTCCTTTTCAAATGCATCTATCATATTTATAATATTAAAGTTCAGTTTTCAGTGAGTATGATTTGTTAGGATATCCACGACTTGCTGTAGTATAGTAGGTAGGTTCTGGTGGTGCCATATTTCCTAGGCTTTTATCTTTTTGTGTACTTATACTGGCCTTTAGCCGTCTGATTTTCCCTAGTGCTGGCAGGCCTGATATTTCCTGAGAGTGGCAGGCTTCCAAGGATGCAATCAGAGGAGCTTGGGCTGATGTTTTTTCTGGGTTTGGGAAGCCCTACAGAGATGCAAGTATATCTCCTTGTCCCTTCCTGTTGCAGTCTTATGTTCATCTTCAGCAGCAACAGGCTTCAAGGGATTCAGGTGGAGTTGTAACCTGGGAAATGGAGTACAGAGAGGCCTGAGTGGTACTTGCTTTTGCTGATTATTTCCCTGGAGATCTGACAGGCAAGGAATTGCGGTAGTCATCTCATCTGCAGTCAGTGATGGCTGTAGGTATATTAAATTTTTGTTAAAGGTGTGGACTGGAAAAAGGAACACAAAGAAGACAGGGGAGACCTCAGTGCTACTGGACTTGCTGGGTATCAAGAAAGCAGTGGTTTGGGGCTTGGCTTTTCCACCTGATTGTCCTAGGTTTTGTTCTTGATTCTTATTTTTTGCCAGGAATTTATTTGTTCTAGTCATCGTAGATTGTTTTTACTTAGGAAAATATATAGGTTAAATTCCATCAATTATTTTCATGTATGATGTGATCTCCAACTTGAGGAAAACAGCCAAATATTTAGGCAGTGAATACAATAGTTAAATGATAGTTTTTAATTTGTTTTTATGAAAAAGTGGGAGGATAAATATTTGTCTATGATCTTATTAATTCCCACCACATGTTCACATATAGGCCAGAATAAAAGAATATTTTGGGAGACATGACAATACTCCATAAAAGAATACTTTATAGTTCCTATATGATGTAATTTCTTGAGAAAAGAATGCCATAATTACTGTATGGGGAAAAAACATCCTGTTCTCTGTGTACTTAGCAGAAAATATACAAATATTAAGTTCTTAATCATCCAATTTACAGAATCCTTGAATTCATTCTCAAGATTTCAATATTGTCTTTCATTCTTCACATTTGATCCTGGAGCCTCTGTGAAATTATAATTTGTAGGTATGTCTGTTGGTTTAATCTTTTCTTTCTTCTTGACACTATAGAGGCTATACTTCTGACTGATTTTGTTTTTGAGAAGAAAAGTATTTCGATATAAGAGGACTTACTCCAGGTGTATATGCAGTGGAGGATGGCCTTGTCAGGCATTGGTGGAAGAGGATTTCCTTGGTCCCATGAAAGCTGGATGCCCCAATGTGGGGAATTTAAGGGTGGGGATGGAGGAGTGGGTGGATAGGTGGGGGCACACCCTCATAGAAGCAGCGGGAGGTGGGATGGGAAAGGGAGTTCCTGGGGGGAATGGGGAAAGGGGATAACATCTGAAATGTAAATAAAAAGAAATTCCAATAAAAAAATGCATAAGTTGGAAAAAGGAATGTTGGGAAGATGATAAGGGTTTGATCTGATCCTTGAAATGGTACAATTTCATTTTGCATTTTTTTCTTTTTCTCTTTCTTTTGATTATTTGATCTTATGCTTAGATGTTATTTGTCTATTGGGAGACACTGATTCCAGTTTTTGAATTACAGGAAACTGTGTTTGTTTTGTTTTTGAAATTTCATAGGCTGTGTCTTTTTCCTTCAAGAAGTGAATACAGCACTTGTTAATTGTTGTCAAAATCTTTTTTATTTTTCATAATTTGATCAGAGAATTGTCGAGATTAAGAGTGATTTGGCCAAGGTCATTCAGAACTGGTCTAATGTTTTTGTTCCCATAAGTCTGAGACCAAGTTGTCTCTCAGGAGCCTCATTGAAAAGGGCCTCCAGCAAGCTTCTTACCTACAGTGTATTTACTGAGGTTGCCATAGCAGTCATGCAATGTCCTTCCTCCTTCTCCTTCCTAATCTTAGTGATGTTATAAAGTCATGACCAATGGGAAAGATCCTACTGCCCCCCCACATCCACAGAAGCACCATATTCCAGATGCTGAGCAGTAGCTTTGAGGATGACCCAGTCTTCACTGATTCTTTTCTTGCACATTGAGAAAGTATGCACATGATGAGAAGTTTCTTTGAACCTCTTGGAAGTGTCTTGCTCAGTATCTCTGATGGTAGAGGAAGAACCCATAATTTTAGAGAACATGACTGTGGTGAAGAATCTTTAACTCATCAAGATTTCAACCCTCTTCAGACAATGGATCTGATGATGTTAAACATGCAAAGTGGTATATAGGAGTTACAAAGTAACTTTGACCAAATTTCAATGGATCTAAATGGGCATTCATTTTGTTCTTCCTATGTTATGATCTATTCCAAAGTTGGAGTTGAACCACCAAAGGTTTTTCAGTCCTCAACTCAAACCCATAGGGCTCCAGGAGGAGTAAAAGAAACCAGAAAAGCAATGAGAGATTCTGACAGCTGATTAGACAGAATGGCTGTTGGTCATCGTATCCATGACTGAGCTCATGTCATTAGAAAGGCAAAGAACAAGACTGGAAATGAAGAGGTCAACCAAGAGTTCATCAATATGAATGAAAGTGATGTTCATGCTTTATTGATGAGTGGCAAAACTAAGTTCTGAAGTACAAGCATGTTGGACAATAAGGAATCACTAGAATGTGAAACATGGGTCATGAGCATTCAGGGTCACATGAACTCAAAAGGCAAGAGAAAATTCATTAAAATTCAGCCATTGAGAGTGGAAGAAGATCAAACAATTTTGTGGATGAACTTAACGTCAAAGGATCACCTGTGAAAATCACCAAAAATTAAGTAGCTGTGTATTTCATTTGTTTAGTTGGTTATTTTAACAAAGAAAGTCATGGCATGGTGCTCAATAATACACGAAAAAAAAAAAAAAAAAAAAAAAAAAACAATCTCCCGTTGTCAAATCAATGCTGTATGTTGCAACTTTCTTCCAAATCTGAATCTGAATGTTCTTGTATGTTTTAGCTTTATGTTGTTCATACTTTAGGAATAAAATTTTGATGTTTGAAAGAAAACAACAACAATAACAAAAAAAAAACAAGAGTAATTACTGAATCAGAAACATTTTAGTACTCTCTAAAAGCATGATGACTAAATAGTGAAGGATTGGGAATTCTTGGATTTACCTTTTTTCTCCCAAATGTATATTAAGTTACTGTTTAAGGATCTTCTGTTTATAAATTCTCCAAAATATCCAACAACTTTCCACATAGTCCCGAACTAATAGTTGCACATCTAATCATTAAATATCCGTGTTATAATTTATATATTAATCTTTACTATTCCAAATTTCTAACTTTCATATCCACTTACCATTATCTAAAATGTTTTTGAAAACTATCTAATTTGCATGTGTCACACTTTTCTTGAATGGAAACTCCACAATAATTATGAAAATCAAATAGATAAAGTATTTTCAAAGATATGGTAAAATAATTATGTAACAAAGGAAATCGACATTCTAAAATAATAAGAATCAATGATTTTTGGTAATAACACAGTTGGATAGTTGAGAAAGCAGAGAATAAATATGCCAAGAAAAGATTGTATCAAAATGTCGCATTTTAGAAGGAAGGAAGATGAAAATTTATCTATTCAGTAATTTTACATTCTTTTCAGTATACAGTATGATCATCATCTTGGAATTAAGGAAAATAATTGATGAATAGAAGAAAGAAGAATTAGTTTTAATTCTCAAAGAGAAATTATTTCATTAGTAATTTTTGAAATGACAGAATCCTTTGTAAGTGTGGAAGTATCTATTTTGAAAGCATAGCACACAGAGAGAAAGCACACAGAAATTTTGTGTAAGTGGGGAAGATCAAAGATGTAGAAAGTCTTTTTGTACTAGACTTAGTTGTTTTACTGTTTCCATCAGTAAAACTGATTTTCCTACTTAAATATTGTATTCTTTAGATGAGAAATATCAAAATATTAGATATAGATACGTTCTTCTTCATCAATGTGAATTATACTCTGAAATGAAGTATGTTGCCTTACAAATGTAACTGAGGCTGCAACATGAAGATGAAGTGATGAGCATGAATGCACGTATCCTGAGAGTAAGATAAGATGAAGAGAAAGATTAACCAATTATTCTACTACTGTTAAAAACACTTCAAAAAGTTCTTTTGAATAGTAATGGTGGGACAGAAATATTTGAGGTGATAGCCATGAAAAGAAAGAGATTTAAAGTTAAATATTAATGATTACATATTTCCTTGTAAATCCGTGAATGTCATATGGTCTTTTATTGCTGGAAGAGTTTTCAAGAACAATGAATACAATTGAGAGTACTCACACACAGAAGAATTTAGTATCCTTTATGACATGGTAAGAAGTGAAGGGATAGCACACATCAGTTATTCCAAGACACAGCTTTCATATTTATTTAATTAATGAGCTTGGAATGTATGAGTTTTCAGTAAGATGCCAAGTTTACTTTGAAATATTTTTTTTTCCTTAGGAGTACATATAATAATGATGCACATTGTATCAATGATGTCTCAAAGACAATGATATCAAATAATTTACACTGTGTGGCATGAGCTAGAGATTTTATCTATAAAATTGACAGTGTATGTTTTGTTTTGTTTTGTTTTCAGTCAACACAATCTCTTTTTGAAGTCATAGAAAGAGAATTGTTCCTTACATTCTTCTCTGCAAAAGAATGGTAACACCTGCATTCTAACCTCCATAGGAAGAGACAATCTGGAATTCCCTAGTCCAGGGAGAAAAGTTTTCTTTCTTGTAATTCTGTCTTGAGCATCTGTCAAGTTCAGCTCCAACTGCTTTTTCCACAGAAGACCCAAATACAACATCCTGGGTTCTTGAACTCTGGTCTCTTTTTCTAACCTCCATGCCACACTCATTTTTCTAGAGGAGAAGCTCATGTGTTGCTACACCAAGTCTAAAACCAGGAGCATGAAGAGCTTGGGATTCAGGCTACAATTAAAAAGCTTTCCACTTGGTTATTAAATGATCGTGGGCACAACCTGGCAAGGCCTCAGTGCTGTAACAAAAGCAGGAAGATCAGAGTAAAGGGAATGGTCAAAATGAGCAATGATATGGATGTCTGAGTCAGGTCTGCATATTTTACAGTTTGAGGGAAGAATATCAATGGTAAGGCAGAACTGGTTCCAATGAGGCATGACAGAATGGCAGATTTCCATGTAATCCTTGATGTTGCTGATTTTGACCATTGTCTCTACTGTAAACTCATCCATTACATTCCTCAGGGAATCTATTATGAGCACTGAGGTGTCAATACCTAATCCAGGTCCAAAACTCTAGTACTAGTTAATTACCAGTAGTTCTTTTCCCAAGTGATGCATAATAATCTTTTAAGTTGTGATGTGGGTATTTTCAAATAAGCCATACTGTTACATGTTGTTTTATTGCTACTGCCTTTTGCTCAAGGATTGGCCTCACTAACAGCTTCCACCAGGCTTCCCTTTTTCTCTACCTTCCTTTAGCTCTGGGAAGTGACCACACTACCAGTCCTCCCCCAGCTTCCCTGAATCTGTGGATAAAAGACACACATACAATTTGTTCCTTTAAAACTTGCCTTTGTGACATAATTGCTGGGCAGTACAGTCTCCCACCTGGAAAAGTGTGCCCTTACCAATTTATTATGTTGACCTTCCCTAAACTTAGTGGGCAGTCCTGCCTAGCCCCTCTAAAACATCCTTGGCCACCAGGCTATAGTAGTGAAGACAGGCTCCAGCCCAGGACCTCACATGGTTGCTGTATTCTTCTTACTCCAAAACGTGGCAGAAATGTCTCTCTCCTTCCTTGTGTCTCCCTTTCCTCCTAGGACACAGGAGTCCTGCCTGTAACTTGTGCCCAGTAATTGGCTCCCAGTTTTCTTACTAACAGATCAAGAACCAATTGTGTAACATGACCTTAACAACAGAACCACCCCTTTCAAGCTGGACAATCTAGTGGGTTACAACTTGTTGGGAAAGAAGAATCAGAACTAGATTGCAATTGGGTTTCCTAAATATAAAAACTGAATCTGTTTTCCGGTTTCAGTACTGACTCTTTCAGCATAGATATTGAATATCTAAAATCACCAGAGTAGACAATTATTCCAAAGTATGCTTATAATAGAAACATTACAGAGCCAAAATATTGATTGGCATCTATAAGGGATACAATCTGGACAAGTTTTATTCTATACACAATATATGTCTCTCAGCAACCTTCAGGGCACTGATATATTGCTTATGTACCTATAGGTGATATATAGTACTTGGGCAGTTATTGGTGAGAAGGAGAGTGATGAGACTAAAATGGTAAGCAGGCATACTGTGTGGTGAGATTACATGTGGGGAAGGAGAGAGCCAGCTAGAAAAGATCTCCAAAACCAACATTAATGGTGTCTTAGTTAGGGTTTTATTAGTGTGAACAGACACCATGACTAAGCAAGTCTTATAAGGACAACATTTAATTGGGGCTGGTTTACAGGTTCAGAAGTTTAGTCCATTATCATCAAAGCAAGAACATGACAATGTCCAGGCAGGAATGCAGCAAGAGCTGAGAGTTCTACCTCTTCATCTGAAGGCTACTAGCAGAATACTGACTTCTAGGCAGATAGAATGAGAGTTTTATAGCCTAAACGCACAGTAACACACATACTCCAACAAGACCACACCTCCAAATATTGCAACTTCCTGGGATAAGCATATTCAATCCATGACAAATGGCTGTGAGGAATTTACGACCCAATTCATATAAGTAGAGTTGAAGAGACATTATTGGTTGTACTGAGGGATATTGTACTCCTTCTTCCGGGACAGCATACTGAAGGAAGACATCCTCAGTAGGAACAAGGCAAGAAGTATTAAGTTAAATCCAACCTAGACAGGGAGTATGCAACTAGAATGTACAAAAGATAGATGGACATGCTCAGGACAGAAAGACTGTAAGCATCAATGACAGGAAAAGTCCAAAGACATTACTCCTACCCACACTGTGGAGCCAAAACTCAGCCTATACTTTGATAAGAATAATTTAAAAATCTTTAAGTAGATAGGAGAGAATACATTCCAGGCAAAGAAAACAAGAACAGCAATATCAAAACAAAAGCACCTAACAGAGTTGTGATATAAAGAAAATTTAAAAATCTGTGTCACAGAAATAAGAAACTCATATTTTAAGGAGATAACGATTAATGTCTTTCTTATTGGTTTTTCAAATTATAAAAATTAGGTAATTTCTGAGACTGGCTTGGCCATGAAATGGATGGTATGACATGGTTCCCACCGCTGGAACAGATACAGCAGAGTGTGTCTCTACAGGTATTGATTGTTGCTGGGTGTGAGTCTTGTTCCTATCCAAATATCTAGTTTTTACTTTGTGCTCCTCATATTCTCCATACCAAGATTATCAAGAAATATTATTTCTGTCAAGGTAATAGGGGAATATGCTTCCTGCCAAGGTTAGTGACTCCATGATAATTAGGGACAACAAGAGAAAGGGAGGCAAGGGTGTGTCTATGACCTTAACACGAATGATAAACACTACACCAACAGGACAGCCCTCAAGGCACTTAAAAAGAACTTTGAAAACGTAAGTTCAAAACTACATAGTTTTTTTTTAACTATGCAAAATATAAAAATTCAATATGAATTATGTGAAAGGCTTCACAGACCTAAAACAACAGAGCCAGCTACAGGATGAGCTAGATTGTAAGCTTGTAACAATGATAAAATGCAGGCAGATACAAATGCAAGTATATTCCTGCATTCATTTACAATGTTAAAAACTGTGGTTACTGTCTTTTTTAAGAATCTGGGACCCAGAGTCATTAAATTAAATGCTGATTCATAGGATAATCAAAAGAGAACCTGGTATTAAAAAATTGAATTGATATGTAAATAAAAGACTAAGCTTTTGATCTCCATGAAATGAACTAGTAGAGAACCCTAGCAGTTCTTTGTTAGACTTTTTTTTCCTAGCAAGGGCTGGGCTGTCAAGAGATCATCTAAGTTATACCACATAATATGGGATTTATTCCATACACATTAACATATGTGTTAATGTGATTCTATCTCTTGTTCAATGGCTTCTACTTGTTCTGGTCTCTATCACTTTATATATTTCTTTCCCTACTGCTTAGCCTGTGAATTCAAATCCAAATATTAGCCATCAAATCAAGCTTGTTTCCAGAATTAAACAGTAATCCAAACAATTCCTTTTATGCATGTGTGAACTATTTACCTAGCTGCTCTTTATATGTGAATGTAGAGATATCAGGATCAAGAATTTAATTACTTTTAGATTTATCTTAAAACTAGGCTTAAAATTTTAATTACTTTTTTACACAAATCTATTATACTTATGAATTTAAATGTGAGCATATAATTCTCCTCTTTGCAAGCTGTATCCACAAACAACCAATTTGATAAGAGGTTATAAACTCAATATTGTATAGATCTTAGAGGAAAATGAATGTGATTATATGTATTTTTCTGAGGAAAGAATATATCTCCCTCAAATATTTGTAAAAAGAAAAGTGTGGTTTCAAAATAGTAGTGATTTACAGTACTACAGTTTAGTTTATTATCTCCTTTTCTGCTGCATTATCTTCTTATATAGTCCTATCAGTGAGATGAAAGATTCAATTAAACATAGAGATTAAAACTTAAATGCTAAAATCTGTTTAGAACTTAGTTTGAGGTACATTTGTGAAGATAAAATGAATGCCTACTTAGAAAGCATATAAATATCTGTATCTTTAATTACTATATATATATGACTTCCAGATCTGAACACTAGATCTGATTTAATATACAAATAAAAGTAATTTTCTAATTGGCATATTTATGTTTTAAAGAAACTTGAAATTCAACATTTCAGAGAATCATGATATTTTTTCTTCATCAAGCTCTTCTGAATATAATAGACTGAAGATTAACTAATATTTTTTTCACTGAAAGTTTGTTCTGTGTAAACACAAAAAAGAAAAAAAAATCAATACTTCCATATTCTCAACAACTATAGAAATGATAGGACCAGAATTACTTTGCATTTGTAGTCATGATCCAAGTAAAAGGTCAACAGTGTATACAAGTTATTAATAAATATAAGTTTTCCAGGTTTTATGATATGTAACAACGATATGTTTTTAGCCAAACTTCTGCTTCCAAGCATCATAGTAAAGTCTTCCAGTCCTTGTTCAAAACAGATTCTGGCTACAGACCATTCTTAGAAAATGTATAATGCAGATGCTCCTTCATATTTCTCAAGCCTAGATGAAGGAAAATGCCAGCCATTTTGAAATGAGTGGGAAAAGTCAAAGAAGTTATATACCAATGTAATCATGTGTCATAATTTTGTGCTCAAGAAAATGGCACAATGAACAATGCCATGTGAATAAGCTCATGGCCATAAATTGTATACAAACATGATAATTAGGAGAATATAATACCAAATCTGTAGACTGCACTTGAACTTTGTCTACAGCGTCTTTGCATCATAGTAAAATGCATAAAATCAACCCAAGAAGGTTAAGAAATCAGTAATCCTTTCTATTATCCCAGAAAGTGATGGCAAGACAGAGGAAACAGGACATTTTTACCTGACCATAATTATTATTAGAATTTAAGTAATGCATAGAAACCTCAGAAAGTTGCATAAAACAATTTTAGTATAAAACAAAATTCTAAAAGAAATTATTAAATGTTTGAATGCAAAATAATGAATCTGACTCAAAATGACGTTTACAATTGCACTAATTTGATACCTTGGTACTTTTACAATATCCCGTCGTTTCCCTAACATGTTTTCCAATTGTTGTAAAAATTGTTCCCAAATTACGTTATATATATTATTTAAAGATATTTTCATTGAAAATAAAACTAAAATTGTAAGTCATGTCACTGTTATATCAGTCAAAGATGAAGTGATTTTAACATAATAAACCACGATAAAGTCAATTATGTTTTATGACTACAAATTCCTTGAACAAAAACATTCCAGAGGGATGTAAATAGTAAGTCATAATAAAATATTGAATAGAAGAACTGACTTCTTTGATAAGTTTTATATCATAATCCTCTGTCAACACACATGTAGTTAATTCTCCACAGGTTTATTTTCTATACTGCAAAGGCATTCTACATTTCCATTGATATGTGTCTAAGAAGGAGGAAGTTGGTGACAGGAGGCATACACTAGAAAACATTTACCAACTAATCATTTTCAAGAAATTTCTTTGAAAAAAATAATGCCTTGCCTTATGAAACACAAAATAAAAGTATAGAAAGAAGAGATGTGCTGTGTATAGGAAGAACAAGATAGATTACAGAAAGAAAGATAGATTTGATCAAAATATATTATATTTATGCATAAAATCTTTCAAATAGTAAATATAGTATTAAATCTGGGTGTGTTGAGTCTAATTTTTGCTTGTTAATGTCTTATACAGAATATAAATTAACACAATAAATGATGAATACACACATTTTTAGCATAAGTTTATACAAAGATCAATAAATAGAAAGCAGAACGAGGCTACCAATGTTCAGAATGCAGAGGAAGGTATATTTTTGTGAGTTTGAAGCCAGCCTAGTCTACACAAGGAGTATTAGGACAGCATGAAAGCCAAAGTTCTGTTACACAAGGAAACCCTATCTCAAACACACACACACACACACACACACACACACACACACACACAGAGAGAGAGAGAGAGAGAGAGAGAGAGAGAGAGAGAGAGAGACAGAGAGAGAGACAGAGAGAGACAGAGACAGAGACAGAGAGATTAGGCAGAGGGGGAGGGAGCAAGGGAGAGAGAAAGACAGAGACAGAGAGACAGAGAGTCAGAGACTAGTTTCCCAAGTGAGACTCCCTTGGAGAAAAAAATGTTCATTTGCAAGTTTTATCAATTCAAGATCTTCACTGAGTTGGAAATAAGGCATTTACTTCTCTCGTCATTGCATCTCCATCTAATGCAGACAGATGGAAGTCTTGTGCATGCTGCCTTAGTCTCTGTCAGTTCATATGTACATATTTATTTTTTTAAATTTTATTTATCAATTTTTATTACACTCCAGATTTTATACCACTCCAGATCCATCTTCTGACTGTTCCACATCCTTCTACCCCCCCCACCCATGTGTCCACGAGGATGTCCTCACAGCCCCCAGCCTACGAGACTTCCCAATTCCTGGGGCCTCCAGTCTTTTGAGGGTTTCCTGCATCTTCTCTGACTGTATGCATACTTGGCAGTCCTCTGCTGTATATGTGTCAGGGTCCTCATATCAGCTGGTGTATGCTGCCTGGTTGGTGGCTCAGTGTCTGAGAGATCTCAGGGATCCAGGTTAATTGAGACTGCTGGTCCTCCTACAGGGTCACCCTCCTCCTCAGCTTCTTCCAGCTTTCCCCTAATTCAACCAAAGGGGCTAGCAGTTTCTGAACATTGGTTGGTTGTAAATATCTGCATCTGACTCTTTCAGCTGCTTGTTGGGTCTTTCAGATGACGGTCATGATAGGTCCCTTTTTGTGAGCACTCCATAGCCTCAGTAATAGTGTCAGGCCTTGGGACCTCCCCTTGAGCTGGATCCCACTTTGGGCGTGTCTCTCTACCTCCTTTTCCTCAGGATCTTCTCCATTTTTCCCCTGCAGCTCTTTTAGACAGAAACAACTATGAGTCAGAGTTTTGACTGTGGGATGGCAAACCCATTACTCACTTGATGTCCTGTCTTTCTGCTCGATGTGGGCTCTAAAAGTTTCCTCTCCACATTTTTCATCTAAGGTCCCTTCCTTTGAGTCCTGAAAGTCTCTCACCTCTCAGGTTTCTGGAACATTCTAGAGGGTTCCCCCACCTCCTAACTCCCGAGGTTGTCTGTTTTTATTCATTCTGTTGGCCTTCAGGGCTTCAGTCCTTTTCTCCCAGCCAATACCCTATCATGTTCCCCTCTTCCCCTCTCTGTCCCCTTTCCCACACAAGACTGTTCCTCCTTCCACCCTCTGGCAATTGCTTTCTTTTCCCTCCCAAGTAGGATTGAGGCATCCTCACTTGTGCCCTTCTGCTTCTTAACATTTTTAAATTCTGTGGACTGCATCTTAGGTATTCCGTAAATTTTTTTGGCTAATATCCAATTATTAGTGAGTACATACCATGCATGTCCTTTTGGTTCTGATTTATCTCACTTGGGATGATATTTTCTAGTCCCATCTATTTGCCTACAAAACTCAAGATGTCTTCATTCTTAAAATCTGAGTAGTATTCCATTGTGTAAAGGAACCATATTTTCTGTATCCATTCTTCAGTTGTGGGACATCTCTTTTGTTTCCAGAACCTGGTTATCATAAATACGGCCACTATGAACATAGTGGAACAGGTGTCTCTGTAGCATGTTGGGGCATGTTTTGGGTATACTCCCAAAAGTGATATAGCTGAGTCTTCAGGTAGATCTATTTCTAGTTTTCTGAGGAATCGCTACATGAATTTGCAGTGTGGTTATATCATTTTGCAATCCCACCAACAATGGAGGTGTGTTTCTCTTTCTCTACATCCATGCCTACATGTACTGTCACCTGAGATTTTGATCTTAGCAATTCTGATTGATGTAAGGTAGAATTTCAGGGTAATTTTGTTACTGTCTTTTAGCTCAGTAAATAACAGCAATATTGGGAAAATGAGATTGTACTAAAGCATTTTCACAGCAACAGCAAGAGTCACCATAGTGAAGATACCACCTAACCCAATGTTTCCAAAGCCTCCTAATGATGTGATTTCATGTTATGGAAATTCCCCAACCATAAAATATTTTGTTGTTACTTAGTAATTGTGATTTTGCTACTGTTATTAATCATAATATAAACATCTAATATGTGATCTTCAAATGGGTCACAACCCACAAGATGAGTTCCACTAACCTAGAGATTAGGGATATATCTTTGTCAGTTATTCATCTAACAAAGGACTTTTATCCAAAATATATAAAGAGCAAAAGACATTAAATCCAAATTGGAGTTATAATGTGATTAACCAATTAAATTGAATAAGAGATGGGAGTCCAGGATAAAGGAGATGAAACTAACATAAAAGAACTGGAAAAAAATGGAAGCAGAAGTCTTCTCAAGTGCAAACATACAAGAGGAGTTTAAATATGTTACTTTGTAACAGGGAAACTATCCTCTTATTAGACAACACAGTATATGAACTATCATTCAATACCAAGAATAGGTTACTTCTTTTTGATTTGCTGCCTGATAGAGTTCTATAGACTTAATTCTAAACGTTACAAACTATTCCTGATACTCTTAGTTAGGCTAAAACATGATAATAAGATGTTATCCTATTTCTGATAATAAACATGTTAATAAGACATTGATCCTATTACTGAAGCCAACATATACTTGAGTCAGAGAACATGGAGAAATAAACCTGCACTGACCCAGATACTTCATTCTCATCAGCTAGTATTTCTAGTGTCGGAAGGTGATTGTACAATATTAGAGAAGAAAAGTAATTAAAAAAATCTTAACCAACTTTGAGCAATGTGAACTATTATAAGTACCAGTGTGATAAGTTATGCTTACTTACTAGAAATCAAATCAAAATATCAGACTACATCCTGAATGTACATGTACAACAATTAATTTAATATAAACATTTCACTGAAGTACACTATTCTCACATGGAAAAACAGAAATAGACAATGCACCATTTTTTAAGCTCTGAACATTAACTAAATAACCAGACTTATTATCTTTTAGTGATTGATAATAATCATTTCCATTAATCAAATCATTCATAAACTTATTGTATAGAACCTTTATTTGTTCACCCATTTTTGAGCCAAGTATCTTGTAATAAAGTTGAATTTAACTTGGATGTTTTAATCCTTCTGTGTCAATCTCCTGAGAGCTAGAATTACAGGAAGTGCAGTGGTCCATTTTTCTCATCCAATGAAGTGGGATATTATTATAAATAGTAAACATTCCATTTATTATGTTTTGGTATATTAATTAATACTTTTTAAAATCATTTAAGCCTTAAAAAATATTGCATCCAGTTTTGGTTTTATCCAAAATAAGAATATAAAATCCATTTTCATTAATAGAAACATAACTTCCGTTTCTTTCTTGATATTTTTATTTTGTAAAGCACATTTAGAAGTCACACTAATGTTCACATATAAACTCATGTGTGATAATTAATATAACATCAGAATTATATTCTGATAACAAATTACACTCTGAGGCTCTTAAGGGTAGGTTTCAGTGAATTTAGATTTTTTACTCTATCATGATTATGAAGTTGAGTAAATAGAAAGAGCAAACTGTTTCTAAGTGTAGCTTTCCGGTTTCATAAATACCTTAAAATGCTTTCAATTTTACTTGTTATGCAAAGAAAATATATTCTGACATTTGTTCAATAATTTTAAAATCTGTACTTTTTTAATTAGACCAACATGTTAAGCAATAGAATATTCTGATAAGTGTTCTGAAAGAGATGTAAGCAATAGAATATACTGATAAGTGTTCTGAAAGAGATGAATAGATTGATTTTAGAGTCTCAAAAATGCATAAGCACAGTAACACATATGGAAGAGGACATTCACTCAATTAATATTTATTGAAAAATATTTGGCATTATGAATTTTTATGAAGTTGGTGTATTAGTAACATGACACATGTCTAGTCAATCATGAATGTTCTTCAATAATAGTAATATTCTGTAAGGTATTTTTTCTATATTGATCTGTCTTTTAGGTACCTATTAAAGCTTCTTCCTCATCATCTCTTACACAGAGACCACTAATGTTCACACAGCAAGATACAAATACCTAGAAATCTAGGATGTAGCTCTTACAAAAACTGCTTTCTTTAGAAGCAAAGATATATCTCTTTTTCTGAAAATTTTAATACCACTGAAATAATTTAATGTCATTATCAAAATGATTGTACTTTCAAATAACAATTTCCCTAATCTAACGAAATGACAGATTGAACGATTTACAGTTTTATCAGTTTAAAACTAACACATGTACAGATCTGTCCTGAGAATAGTTTCTATATCAATGCCTTTGAAATTACTGCAAAGAAACATTTTATGCTATGGGTAATCCATTCTACTCTTCATCCAATCACATTGTCCCCACATTATTCATATTAATTGATAATCACAGATAATGAGATGATGGCTTGGACTATTAGTCTATTGGATTACAATCTTCAACAACATATTTTTTTTTAACAAGGGCAAAATTCAAAGCCATAAACTTTATATTTGTAAAAGATTCTGCAAGAGTATCAGGAAAAAAATGAAAGAATTAATATAATTATTAGTTTCAAAACTTATTATAATTTAAGTGTGATAGATTACTGTGGTTGTATTTATCAATATCAATTCCTACATTAATGGTGATGTAAAAACTTCCCAAATTATGAGTTACTTTGTGTAAATATAAAAAATATAAAAATGAGGCATGATTTACATTTTCAATTATGTGTAAATTGGCAGCCTTCCTATAGAAAATAGGTTTTTATTTTCCGTACAGAATTGGGTATAAACTTATAACAGTTTCTTTGTAATTAATTCTTATCATGCGTAGATGCATATGTATGTTATCAGAGAATATGTTGTTTTGTTCTTTTGTGTTTAACATGTATGTAGCACATTCTTTTGCATCCTTTAGGTTTAATTTTGCATATCTGTAATATCTATTGCTAAAATTATATGATGAAAACATTTCCATTAAATTTTGAATATTTTACTTGTTTGATACAGAGACATACCATACAGCAACTTTGTGTATGGTTTTTTAACATTGTTGAACAATGCTGATTGTTTAAATTATTCCTGACTATTTTTTTAATTATTTTGGAGAATATTTTCAATATATTCACTAAATGAATAACAGTGAAATTTCTTAGCACTATTTTTTTATGGCCAGTTAAAAAGTATTTGGCATGTTATCAAAATAAAAGTGAAACAGAGACTAGAGAGACAGTCAGTCATAGTGATTAAGAGAGAGAGAGAGAGAGAGAGAGAGAGAGAGAGAGAGAGAGACTATGAGTCTATTGTGCATTATTGTGTGTCTTGTGCATGTACTGGTTTCTATATATTTAGAAAATATCATTCTATTTTAAACAACTATTATTAATTGCTTAACCATATAATGATTTACTTTGTATTTTAGAAATATTATGATGATTAGACAGTCTAAGTCTACAACTGAGAACCAAACAAACCAAGAATATCATAAAATAAATAAAAATGTGAAATAACTTAAGAATCTGTTATTTGCTACTCATGCTGTGTCATAAATTTACTTTTTCATTGACAAGCCTTTGATAATTTTATGTACAAAATCTTTGAGTATGACAAAATCTCCTTTGAAAATTGTTAAAAAGTTTACTGTTTCAGTGACTAAGATCAATATTATAATAATTATATTTTAAATGTTTCAAGACAAATACACAATCATTTAAAATTTGAATATTTAACATTTATGATAGAAAATTTATATTTAAATATCTTCTAATCTCTCTTAATGTACTCATAGTTGACAAAATTAATTAATAATCAGGACCACTCCTCCATAAACATGTTCATAAGCCAAAGTGGTTTAGCCAATCTCTCACATAGGACTTCCTTCTTAGATGACTTTAGATTCTAGAGTATAGTGACTAGATGGTGTCAAGTTGACAATGAAAATTAATTAGGGCAGTAGTATTATAATTCTGTTATATTGTTATGGACTGTAGGAGGAATGACAGACCTAACTGGCAAGGTGGTGGTCACTTTTGTGTAAACTTCAGGAAAGAAGGAAGGAATGGGACTGGAAGCCTTAGAGGCAACATCCACATAAGGGCAAAACTGAAGCATGCCTGAGAGCCTAGAGATTGATGATGCAGAAAACAATAGCCACTCAGGAACTGCCACTTGGAGGACATGCTTCCTTGGGACCAATGGGACCTATGGGACTCAGTGGAGGATATAAATGACACTCCCCAAGAATTAATAGCCAAGTTTACTGCAGCATTCTCACCTGCTCCCTTCATCTGAGCTGTTAATTCTGTGCCTTCTCACCTACTTCCCCAAGGGAGACACTGGGCACGACAGACTCTCAGGCAACAATGGGCCTTTAAACATCAATAATGGTGATTACCAGAAAAATACAGCATGATAACAGAATAACAGAAACATGATGTGGGAAAAATAAGTCTTTGAAAATGACCCTCGCCCTTACCCTTACCCCCTACCTTTCCCCACCTGCACAATGTCCTCTGAAGCTTGGCAACTGCAAGATCCTGCTTAGCAACTGCATATAGACTCAAAGCAGAGTACCATGTCTTCTTAAGAATAGCAGGGAGACCATAACTCAAGCAGTGTACCATATCTTCTGAAGAACTACAGGTAGATCATAATTCAAGGCAGTGTACCATATAGACCATGACATGTTTCAAGGCACAGGCCAAGAAGATTTTGTACTTTTCCACCACCTGGACCCTCTTACCCCCTCCCCTTGTAAAACATGCTATAAAAAAGCATTTCATGTTCAAAAAAAAAAGAAATTAATAAAAAAAAAAAAGAAAAAAGAAATATGCCTTGGGTTTAAGAGATGACTAAGAAATTAAAATCACTTGCTACTCATGTGCATGATCTTAGTTTGGTTTTGAACTCACACATAGTGACATATATTTACTAGTAAGTCTAGTTCCAAATAATCTGATCTCCCCTTCAGGCTCTGCAAGCACACACACACACACACACACACACACACATACATACACAAACACACACAGAGACACATACACACAGACAGACAGACACACCACACATACACACATATACACACACAACACACACATACACACATACACCACACACATACATACCACACACACATATATACACATACACCACACACACGCATACACACACACAGACACACACACACACACACACACACACACATACACATACACACATCAGCACATACAGACAGAAATCTATAAAAAGAAAAAAGCTGGATTTTAAACTCTGTCTCATCACCTCGTCACTAAACAAGTTTTCTTTTTAAATTATACTGTTGTTTTATAAATGTTATTTTGGGTCAAGTACATAGGTTACACTGAACTCTTATCACAGCTCCAAACAGTTATTAGTAATGAAAATTAACAGAGTGTATAATAAGTAATTGTATCAAATATTTTATTTGTAACATTATAGTGATAATAGTCCTTACTATTTTCTTGTTGTTCTTATACTAGTCATTGAAGTTGGAGCATTATGAATGTAAAGAATATCTTTCACCACTGACCTGAATCTACAATTCTTTTAACTATCTTTTTGAAATAGAGGCCTAAGAAATTGTCATGACTGGCCTTGAACTTGTTCCCTTTTTCCTCAACCACCAGAAGAGTGGTAAGTTTAGGTCTGACTCAAAAAGCCAGAGTCATTTGTGTTTTGGATTTTAAGGGATACATGCAAAGTCTTAATGAAATACAAAAGTAACTTTTTATATTACTATTTTCTATTTTTATTAATAATAGAGAATAGATTGTTTTAATTAATTTCCTATGACACTTCAATGAATTTCCTCTATATTTCTTCAACAATTATTTCCAAACAGTTATTTATCTTGCAAGCTTTTGGTCTTAAATTTTGCCAAATGTTAGTCATCTTTCGGGATTCATTCTTGGACCACCTTCTCTGAGTATGTTCATAAACATTCTCACAGTGCATCCCACTAGTACTAGAAGCTTTTACAGCAGCTTCAGTATCATTTTTATAGAGCTGTCAATGACTTTCCAGGAAATTTAGCATGCTCTCAGTAACACATTCTATTCTCTGGACCAAAAAATAATCTTCTACAAAGTATTAAAAGGGAGTGTAGAACACTGTATACATTCCCGGATAATATCAACTCTTCATCGTCCTCTGTAGAACAGAATAGAATCATGCCTGGTGAAACATATGTTTATTGGAAGAATCCCACCCCACTTTTATCCCTAAGATTTATAGTATTATAAATACATTAGGTCTTGGTTTCTACCAGGTCATTCTCATCATTTTATTCTTAAATACTCCAAGAAGCTCCTGTCTCTCTCATATCTATTCTAAACCAAATATTATCTCATTTGTTTGAATTGATTATTTCTCTGTTTTTTTCCAATCTCAGAGCATACTTCTTATGTTCTATGCCTGACAAAGTTCTTTATGATAAAACATAATATTACTTCAAATTCTATTGATTTGTATGCATTTATTTATCCTGAAGTCTCTATGCTTGTTGATTTTACTGCAAAATTTATAGGCAATTCTATTGATGGTATTCAGTGGAATTTTTATTATCCAATATTCTAAAAGAGTTAGACATGGAATGACATCCTTTGTTCACCTAAAGGCAAACTTGTCATCAAGATTTTTGTTTCCAGTGACAATGCTTTAAATTCCATCTGTCTTTCATGCTGGGCAGATAGCTTAGTATAAAATGTTAGCTGGTAAGCCTAAAGACCTCAGTTTGTATGTCTAGTACCCACATACGGTCTCCAAAAAGGTGACAATAATGTTTAACTTCACCATTTGTTTGAAGGAGGAAAGAAGAGAAAACAGGTCTTGCTGGCCAAGGAGTCTAGAAAAAATGGCTATCTACAAGTTCAGTGAGAAAACATATTTTAACCATTAAAATAGGAATCAATAAAGAAAGATTCCCAACATTGAAATCTGACCTCCAGATGTTTAATTCTACAGAAAGTTTGAGAGAGATGAAGAGGGAGAGGGGAGGGGGAGGGAGAAGGAGAGAGAGAGACTGAGACATGGAGACATGGAGAGACAGAGACATGGAGATGGAGGCACAGAGAGGAACAGAGAGAGAGAGAGAGAGAGAGAGAGAGAGAGAGAGAGAGAGAGAGAAAGAAAGAAAGAAAGAAAGAAAGAAAGAAAGAAAGAAAGAAAAAGAAAGAAAGGGGGAAGGAGGCAGGGAGGGAAGGAGGAAGGAGGGAGGGAGGGAGAGAGGGATGGGGAGGGAGGGAGGGAAGAAGAAAGGAATCCCAATCACAAAAGTTCTACTCAAATGTTCACAGTCTACACATTATATTAGTTTCTAAGACATATCTTATTGAATATTAGAAATATTAATATTAAAATATTATAAAATGTTTATGTTTACTTGCCAAATGCTTTTCTATGTCATTTAATATTCTAGTAAATGGTTACCCCAAAACTCAGATTTATCTTTAATTGGTCTGTTTTTGATGCATCCTGTATCAACTATATTCATATTTAGTTGTTTAAAAAAGATCTATGCAAGTCAGGCTACTTACATTCAATTCTTCCCCAGCCTTAGAATTGCAGGAAATTTTATGTTTGTATCACCATACCTGGATACTCTTTATCCCTTGTATCAAGAAAATTGATCTGGTTTTAACTTTGAAATACAGTTAGGGTCCAACTATATTTTTTTACCTTCTACTTATCCTGACCCAAGATATGATAATATCTCACCTGAATTAATACATTACCCATGTAAATGATTTTCCAATTCTACTATAAATTTCTGAACATTCAATCATTTGATTCCATCAATTTCATTTGATTTCATATATTGATGACATCACAATGTAGAAAATATTTTAAAGATGGGAAAAATGAGTAGATTAATAAGTAAGATAATTATCTGTTGATATTCCCAACAAATTTAAAACAAATGAAATTAGCAGAAATAAAGTACCTTTTTTGTAATGAATCAGTATTTCAAGCCCTAAATTTTGATGATTAAATGATATGCTTTATAATGCAGACTACTTAAATACTATTTGACATGTGGATATATTATCTTAACCTTATAATCACATCACAATCTTATATAAGTGTTGGAGACTTATTTCTAGAATTACTAAGGTAGAATAATTAGTCCTATATTTTGTGCCATCTTTTATATTTGCTTCCAGTATTTGACAATAATAAACATGAACTCTTAAAAGACAAAAATGTGTTTTTATAAGAACAGTCTTACTAGTCACTATTATCATCACAACTTTAAGCTTGACTTATTTATTGTTACTCCCCAGTCAGAACCTCTCATATATATTTCAACAATAATGAGATGTGAGAGATAAATAAAAGCATACCAAAGAACCACATTATATTATACCAGATGGAGGAATTCTTTTCTTCAGTGACTACAGATTTTATGATTTCCTAAAGATATATGTCATTTACTTACTGATGCTAATAAAAACAACATATAGTTTACAGCAATACTGCATGGCAAGCAGTACTGAATGAAAAAACAACAGGATTATGTTCTTCTGTAGCAGAATATAATTTCAGAGAAAAACTGATGAAAAATATAGAAAGTCTAAAATGTCTTTTAAAATCTGTTTTCATACATGAATCTATGAAAATTTAAATACATAGAATGGTTAATGCCTAGTGCATAAGAGGATATTTTCAGAGTTTAGATGAGCATGGATACCTTTAATACAAATAAAAGTATCAAAGCTAAGGTAATCTAGAAAGAAAATACCAGTGTCAAGAACAAATGAAGCAATGTTACTGATAACCACATTGCAAGCAGGGAACTGTGAGCTTCTTTGCAGCTTGGATTCAGATATTTTGTATACTCTACTCAACTCTTTATTTAGCAAAATTGACAGCATAAAATTGAGTTCCCAGTATACTTAAAACAGACAAATTGGGGCCAGTCACATTTTATCATTTTCTTTGAATAAAATAGCTGCACAGTTGCCTTTATGCTACTTGTAAACATAATATAAACAAAATTTTTATAGACAAATTTATTAATGACATTGTTATACCTTTTATGTGATTCATATTTAGTACCTACATTTTGAATGTTTTCAAATGGGATGATTCAACCAGGCTCTTCTAAGCATATCACTTTAAATTTTTAGTAGATTTAATTATAAATATTTCAAGTATAAATTTATAAATATAATAGAGCATATATTCTTGTGGCATAAGTGTGCTAATTAGTGGGAGGCTTGAAGAGGATCCAGGAATATAAAAAGGTGATATTGTTACCAGTAACAATATTCCTTTTTTTAAACTATGAATAAACTCATAAATTCATGGTAAGTTGAAAATATTATAATTTTGAATTACATGGGATAAAGCTTACTACCTAAAACTACAGCTCAGAAACAGTGCATTGTAATGACTCTACACTTTACCTTTATTGTCCTATGCTCACTGATGTTGTCCAGCATAATAAGAGTTTATTAGAGCACATGTTATTCTCCTGGGGAAAGATGCATATTAAAAATTCAAAACTTATCAAATTGTTTCTACTGAGTCCAAATCGCTGTTGTTCAGATATAAAGTTATTTGTGTGTGTGTGTGTGTGTCTACAATCATTAAAAATCAGTTGTCATCTGTTTAATAAATTCATAATAGGACATTGACTACAAGTTCTAGAAGGAGATACCATTAAAAACCCTGAATTTTCCAAGCATTGTGACAGATTGCAAGCTATATTTGTGTGACTGTATGAAAAAAAAGTTAGGAATTTAATCAATAGATTCTAACTTTACAGGAGGAAGACATTAAAGGAAGAAAACAGAAACAGAATTTGGTTCTGGGTAATTTTAGTGTATGCATACTTTTTACTTACAAGCTTTGTATAATAACATTTATTTTGAGAGAAAACCAAATATAAGCTTGCATACTATTTTTTTTGACTGAATGAGCATACTAGCAACTGGCCACACCATGGTGCTTACATCAGTTCAAGGTCAGCTTCCAGGAAGCACTCTCACAGGCACTGTGAGAGTTTTATAGACAGTTCTGGATTTGTAAGTAATCCACCAGAGACTTGATAAACAGCATAGAAAGACAGCATAGCTAGCACAGTGAACACCAGAGAGAGAGAGAAACAGCAATGTGGCACTGGACCCTAGGAAGTGTTTGACAGATGAAGTACCACTGTATCCCTGTCATTGCCTGGAGAAACTATAAGAATTCATAGGATGTGAACAGTGTAACTAAGTGTAGTATGTTGAAAGAGTGAAAGCACAGAAATGGTATACAATGACTAAGTGTCAAATAATAGACAGGCCACAAACACTACTTCATAGAGCCCTAAATTTGTATAGAAAGATCCCTAGCACTTCAAAGATAATGGAGTAGTAGTCCTCAGACCACAGACTATCAACAGAAACTGGATGTAAGTCACTACTGTTTGGAAGAGAACAGTGACTTAACTTGTTTGAAATCTGAAATTGGCTGGGCAGTGGTGCCACACGCCTTTAATCCCAGCACTTGGGAGGCAGAGGCACATGGATTTCTGAGTTCAAGGCCAGTCTGGTCTACAGAGTGAGTTCTAGGACAGCCAGGGCTACACAAGAAACCCTGTCTTGAAAAAAAAAAATGTGTTATTGAAATCCTGAAATTGGAAGCTATTCTCATTAAGTTTGAAGAGCATTACAAAACACAAGCTAAGAGGAAAGAGTCATTTTATCACTTTAAAGAAGAAGGAATACTACCTACGGCAATTCTATTTTCTATTTTGTTGTAATGCTCATTTTATTAGGTTCATTGTATTATTTCTTCTAAAGTTCTTAAATTGTTTATATGTTGCATTTTATCTTGCATTTCATGAAAATTGGTTTCTTTTGTTAGACATACCATATTTTTGATGGTATTACTCATCATGACCCTATTCATCTTTTCCTATCTCCCCCAGGTTTATTAATGGGATATTAATGCCCCACCAACAAGAAAGATCTAGTTCTACTGTTTGTGAGACATAAGAAACATACACATTTTAGTTTGTTTGTTTTTGATTCTTTTCTTTGTTTCATTGTTTGGTTTATTTACAACAATTTATCAATGGAGTTACGGTCAAATTATTATTTTATAAATTTAACTGCTATATAGTTAAATTTCCAAATAATGAGCAGCAAGAATATGGATGAAAACAGGTTTAGGAAGACTCATATAAAATCAAACAAAAACAGTGGGACTTAGAGACTTTTTTTTTAATTAGAGTATATATTCATAACAACAGATTCATAATGCATCAGAAATATGAATGAGATAGCAAAACATTATCATATATATACACACACATATACACACAGACTCTCATATGTATATATGTGGGTGTATCTGTGTTTGTATATGAACTTATTTATTTCTAAATACTCTGTGGATTGTTTTACATACACTCACACACACACCACGTACACACACATATGCACAATCATATATACACACATACATACATACATACATACATACACAGATATAGATAGATAGATAGATAGATAGATAGATAGATAGATAGATAGGTAGATAGATATGGACATACACATATGTGTATGTATTTATAAATTTTCAGTTATTTTAGGAAAAGAATAAATGGAAAATATAGATCCCCAAAGAAATCCATCATGTTTAGCATACTAAGCCATCAAACCCTTAATATTCACAGGAACGAATAAAAACTTGAAATATTCCAATCAATCAGAAAAACAGCTAACAAAAGAACAAAAAAATGTTCAGTAATAATAGTAAAGGTGTGTGTTCTAACCTCATCTATTAAAGATGAACTGAATGGATTAAAAATATAGATTTGGGTTTAGCACAATGGCTCATTAGGCAAATATATTTGTCACACGGTCTGAGAAGCTGAGTTCAATTCCCATGACACACATTAGAGAACCAATTCCTGAAAGCTATCCATTAACTCATTGAACTACCTGGAGAGACCTTGGTTTCTGCTGGCCCAACTAAAATTAGGTGTTTGCAACATGGCCTCCATTCTACTGAATTCTAATAAGAATGGTATGGTATCTTAAACTCTACCTTCAAGGATCACTGTCTACTATCGTTTTCACCCTAGTTTCCACCACCAAAAGACCACTGTACAACCCTTCAGTTTCTTCATGTAGCTGATGGTAGATTCTCCAAAACAATGCTACTTTCAACTTTGGGTACTTTTGCAATTTATTTTCATATATCAAATTTAGTAGTACTCCTGAGCAATTATAAATATTCAGAAATATTTGTGGTAGGTGAAGAGACATTGGGGATATTAAATATGGCAACTATAGAAGTAGTAGTTAGTGTTTCAGAGAAATAATATTGCAAAAAAATTTCTCTAGCTTTCCCTTCCAAAAGTATGTCTTGATATAATGAGTTATACTAGCCATCTAGCTAGAGGACACTATCTGTCAACAATTTGAAGTAGATTCACCATATCTTTAGGTCAAATAAGCATGAATGTAATTCACTGAATGATGGACTATAACTATGTAGGTCTGGAAGGCATGAGTAAATTATATGATTGATGGATCAGAATTTTACATTACCTGCTTCTATGGCACCAACTCTTCTTTCAGTTCAGAGTAATAAATGATATTATTATATGATATTCACTGCACATTACTAATGGAATGAGAAATGAAACAAGGCTATATCCAGATGGGTCAACATGACATGACAAATTTAGTTACACTTAGTAATAACCTTAGAATAAAATATATTAAAAAGGATTTTTCTAAGAGATATAACAAGACAAACCTTACTGTGGTAAATTCCATATACAAATATTTTTATGATGAATGAATTACTCTTCTTTCTAAGAAAAGAGCACCTTTACTTACACTGTTGCTGCTCTGTCATGGAATTATTCTCACACTTCTTTCTTTTAAATGTATAGAGAGATGAATTAACATGGTTGTTAGGGAAGTTTACTATTGCAGATTTGGTTTTCTAAAAATTATTGCTGATCTATAAGACAAACTTGTTATACCAACACATGAACTGTTGACACAGTTGAAAAGATAACTTAATTTATCTTAATTTATTATTTTAAATTTTATGTGGAATATTTGGAAACTCCAAAGTCTTCAAACTTCTGAAGCATCTCAATTTTAGGGGCACTGCTGTAGGTGCCACTCATATCAGATCCTAAATAAAGGTACAGATTATTTTTCTTATCTTGGAAATTATTTATAAATAATTATTGGTAGCTAGTATTTGTAAATTTATCATTACTAAGATTAATTAAGAAACTATTCTTTTTGTCATTATTTTTATTTTTTAATAGTTCATTTATTGTTCCCCTCTCAGTCTGTCCTGCCACAATTCTTCATCCCAGTTCTCTTTCTTCCTGTCTTCAAGAGGATTACCTGGCCTTCCAACAGGCCTTCCTACTCCCTGGGGCCTCAACTCTCTCCAGGATTAGACACATCTCCTCCCAGTGAGGCCAGAAAAGGCAGTCCTTTGCTATATGTGTATCTGGGGACTTAGACTAGCTAGTGTTTTCTGCCTGAGTGGTGGCTTAGTGTCTGAGAGATCTCAAGGGGTTTGGGTTAGTTGAGACTGCTGGTCTGTGTATGGTATCACCCTCTTCCTTAGCTTTTCCAGTTTTTCCCTAATTCAACGAACAGATCCTAGACTTCAGTCAAATGGTTGAGTATAAGCATCCGTCTCAGTCAGATGCTTGTTGGGCCTCTTGAAGGACAGCCATGCTAGGCATCTGTCTATAAGCACACCATTCAGGCCAAGGAGCCTCCCTTTTAAAATGGATCTCATGTTGGGTCAGTAACTGGACTACTCATCTCCACTTTTGTCCCTGCAGTTCTTTTAAATAGTAACAATTCTGGGTCAGACATTTTACTTTCTCTTTCTTTCCATTATCTGTTTTTATATTCTTTTTACTTTGTGTTCCTAACAGAGAAAATTACTTCTGATTTTAATAGCCAGTCTAGATAGAAAATCCAGTATGAATCACAACTTTGATCTCCTTTAACAATGAATATACTTTGAAATTCCAGAAGAAAAATAACCATCAAATAAAGAAAATTAAAAAGATTAGGGCATAGCCAGAATAGCAAGTTAAGTTATTCCCAGACACATGCAGTTATTAAACATCCAGAGAACATTCAAAAGGGAATCAAACTCTGTGATGGGAAAATAAAAACGGAGATATTCTCATATAAATGTAGTCTTTCTGCACTCAAAACTGCTTGATAAGAGAGAGAATATAAAATATGTTAAGTGAAGTAGTATACAAGATTTAATGCAAGTATACCAAGTTAAATTATTCTAGATTGAGAACTAAAAAATAGAGTAAGATCCAGGTTTGGTGGCTCATACATGTAATGTCAACAATTGTGGTACAGAAAAGGAAGATTTCCAAGAACTTGGAGCCTGCCTAGGCTATGTAGTGAGTTATTTGTCCTTTGTAATGTGATGGGAATTGGACCACACCTAGTTCTAAACTACCTTATCAAACTTTTTGAAGGACCTTGAATAATTATCTCATTTTACAGGAAATAAAACAATCAAAACAGATGTAACATATATTTTAATTTAATGGCAATGAAAGATGCATACTAAATCATTATGTGATACTTATCTATCGAAACTATAATATAACTTATAAATCTACATTTAATGCTCAAAAACTAAGTTTCTCTTAAACTGTCATAAAAACTATATGGGTGATGAAATTAACAAGGCCATGAATAGAATGACTTACACAAATTTATATTAATATAGGTAAGAGAGGTAACCTAAGACTTGAATTCTTCTAATTTCAAATCTAGTTTCCTTTATACTACACAATTGATCCCTAATATAGAATCATAAATCTAAGTGAAGAAAAGGAAACTTGTACTGTTACTCCAGACAAAATCTGTAAAAGTAACTTTCGTTCACCAGATGTAATTGTTGTCTCAGAGGCTTACTGATAAGTATACTCACCCTTTTTAGTTCTTTCTAAACACTGGCTGGCTGGTTCAGTTCAGCTGTTTTGCCTCAAAACTCCCCTCCACTGTGTTTTATTCAGTCTGGCCTTTCTCACCTTTTACTGAATTGTTCTGTTTGGAAAAACTTCCTCTGAACTTCAGGAAATACATATTGCACTGATTGCACTGACTACACAAACTGAATGGAAATGAATGGAATGAAACTCACCTCCAATCAACTGAATTAACTCCAATGACTCCCAACTAATGGAACTCTCTCTCCTCCTGAGCTGTTCTTCAATAGTTTCTCTTTCCAGTACTTTTCTTGGGAGAGTTTGGAGTATCCTATCTCTGACTCATTCTGTCAATTTTTTTTCTAATTTGTCTCTTTGTCTGTCCCTCAATTATGTATAACTTTTAAACATGGCTGTTTCCTTCTACTAACTAATTTGCCTTAAAGGTGTATCATTGCAGCCAGATCACACGGATCTAGAAGATCTTTGGATTGGATGCTTTGTCATAGCACCCATATTACTGGATTAAAATTCCTCTAAAATGATTGAATCCAGAAATAGGCTCCACCAATTATATGATGTTTTTATGTTGTATTTCAAGCTGAAATATACAAGTGGTAACAATAAACAAATGGAAACTATGACTAAAAGTAAAGAGAAGGAACTTCTAGAGATTATGCAAATATAATAATAAACACTGATGAGTATTTGCTTAAGTATACAGTTGATTTAAAAGTCATTATCTGATGGAAAACAAAGATAACAAAGACATATTTAATCCTCAGATTTGCTACAATATTAATCATAGTAACTAAGATTTGAAATAAACTCAATTGACTATTGCCTAAGCATGCAATAATTAGAATAATGTTTACTGTTACAATAACAAAATTATATCATTTGAGACAAAGAAATATGTTGTAGAATATGAAATAAATCATACACACAATACAAATAAAAGCTGATCTCACAGTACTAGGCAGAAATAAAAGCGTCAAGATCATGGAAATGATCAAAGAATGTTAGGTGAAGACAGGACAGATTATTGTTAAATGTAATAGATATAAGAATAAATTATAATGTTATATAGCACAAGAAAGCAAGCATAATTAACATCCTATTGTATAGTTTAAATTATAAAATTAGAATTTGAATTTTGTTCTGATGATTTGGCTAAGAATGGCCTTCATAGACTTATATTTCAATGTTTAGTGACCAGAAAATGACACTGTTTGAAAGATTTGAAGGATTAGAGTATGTGGCAATGTTGGAGGAGGTGTATCATTGGGAGCTGTTTTTGAGGTTTCAAATTTCCATGTAAGTCCCAGAATCTCTCTCTCTCTCTCTCTCTCTCTCTCTCTCTCTCTCTCTCTCTCTCTCTCTCTCCCCCTCCCTCCCTCCTTCGCTCCCTTCTCCCTCTCCTCTTCTCCTCTCCCCTACACCCTCCCTCTCTCCCTCTCCCTCTCCTTCTATCTCTCCCTCTCCCTCTCCCTATTCCCTATTCCTATCCCTATTCATCTCTATCTCTCTGCCTATAGATCAAAATATATCTTTTGAGCTAGTACTGGTAAAGAGTCAGCTTCCTGCCATCATGATAAGTCACTGAACCTTTGAAATTGTAAGCAACCCCACATTTAATGCTTCTTTTCATAATAGTTACCTTGGAAATGATGTCACTTCATAGCAACAGGACAATGACTAAAACAGGAATTGATACCTGGGAACAAACAAGGTATTTCTGTGATAGGTCTGTTCATGCTTTTATATGGAGGAATATGGACTTTGAAACTTTGGATTAGAAAAGCAGTTGAATATTTTATGTTGGACTTAATGGGCCATATTAATAAAATAATAGAAAACAGTGGTTATTAGGAGAATATATATTATGATTCCCTAGCTCATGAGGTTTTAGAATGAATAGATATTAGTAAGTAGTCTATTATAAACCACTCGTGATATTTCGACAAAATATGTGATTGTTCTTTTGCCTTTTTTCCAAAGATCTATTTGAAGTTAAATTAAAGAGTTTTGTATTAGTGACAATGCCAGAGGAGATGTCCCAGAAGCTTAATATTGACACTGTCACAGAGTTATTAGTGAGTTTTCTAATTGGGCTCCATAAGGAAAAAAAATGAAGCTGGATAAAGACAAAGTTATAGCCCAATAATATAAAACATTTAAAGATAAGCTTGATCCTAAGTAGAATAAAAAGTATTTTGACTTCAAGACAAGATCCAAAGCCAGATAAACTTTTAATTTGTGAAAAGGAATTGAGGAAAAGAATTAAATGAAGGAAACTACCAACAACAGAATGGTCATGCCAATTAATTTGTAGTAAATGTGAAAGCTTTAGATGTCATTCTGGCTTTAGAGACAAGGATATATAAAAAGTGTTAAGAAATATCACTCTGTGATTAAAGACATCCTCTGAAGCCAGGTATATGTTGAGGTGCCTCTATATGAAGGCCTATAAAGGGCTTTGTGTAAAGCTGTTTATGTGAAGATTGAAATGTGAGGGAAAACACAAGATATTGTAGATTCCAAAGACATGAGATATCGCACAAGGAAATCTTAATATTAGTAGTAGAACAAGGTCAAAAGACAGAAGTATGTTATAATCAACAAAGCTTAAAGGAGTTGGATATATTTTAAAGGCACTTTGACTCCAGACATGGTGATGCAAATTTGGAGGTTTTTTAGCTGTTTTTCAGTCTTGTTTGGTCCAGTATTCAGTTTCCTCACTATACTTCCTTTCCTCCCATTTGGAATGGAAAGTACTGTTTATTTTGTGTTTGTGAATGCTAGAAATATATAATCTTTCAGTTATTTTGCTTTCAAAGGAGTGATAATTTAGAATTTGTCTTAGGTCTTAGAAAACACTGAACTTTGGAGTTTTATACAATTTTGAGACTTTGATAGAATGTGGAGACTTTTGACATTGAACTGAATACAAGGGTTTTTTTTGTTTGTTTGTTTTTTACCATGATATATTTACAAGCTTACAGGGGCCATGAAATGGAATATAGAAGTTTGAAAATACATGGACTCCATAGAATGATTTATTTCAATGTGTAGTCATCAGGGAATGACTCTATTTATCTACTTGTTCTGGCCATGGTATCTCATCACAACAATAGAACTTTGTCTAAGTCAGGTACAAAAACAGACTATAACATGAAGAAGTTATTAATAATTTGAGAAAGAAACCATGATCAAGAGAAAGAGAAGGAAGAATCACAATTTCTAATACATGCATTTTTTTATGTGTCAATTATAATGGGCTATGACAATATTTTTTTCCTTTTTTTTTTTTTTTTGGTTTTTTTGAGACAGGGTTTCTCTGCGTAGCCCTGGCTGTCCTGGAACTCACTCTGTAGACCAGGCTAGCCTCGAACTCTCGAACTCAGAAATCTGCCTGCCTCTGCCTCCCAAGTGCTGGGATTAAAGGCGTGCGCCACCACTGCCCGGCGAAAATATTTTTTAAAACTTATTTCCTTGTGTAGTTTAAAACTATTTTCTCAAATATAGTTAATATTTATTTAATTTATAATTTATTTGAATAGTCAGGATGTAGTGAAATTTTTGGTCCTAGTATAATGTAAATGTTAACTATAATTTTTAAAGCCCTCATGCTTACTTTAGGACACATAAATATTTTTAAAGAAAACCACATCTAGGGATGCACCCATGTATCCTGATCACTTTAGTGGATGTCTATGATTAGAGGATCATGTTGGACATCATCCCAGGCAACAGAGTGATACTGTATCTGAAACACAATCAAACAATCATAACAGTTGGTCTGTAGCATTATCTTTTCCGGACTGTATATCTAAACACATTGGACTCTTACAACAAGGACACCTTCTATAGAGAAGAATATATTAAATGTTTTAAAAAGAAAATTAAAGGTATTTGTGTCTTTTATCTTTTTTTGGATGAAAAATCATAGAAGTAACTGTTAACACTACTAAATGCTCTGTTTTTTCAAGGATGTAGCTATTCATATTTATGACAATATTTGCTTATCAAACAGCTTTATCATCACACTGTGTATTTTTGCAAGTGGTCAGTATATGCATGTGTTTGAGTGTAATGAGATCAAAGTTTTCTCTAATAACTTTAC
Organism: Grammomys surdaster; assembly: GCF_004785775.1. Classification (NCBI taxonomy): domain Eukaryota; kingdom Metazoa; phylum Chordata; class Mammalia; order Rodentia; family Muridae; genus Grammomys; species Grammomys surdaster. The sequence continues at coordinate 11,408,549 of NW_021604563.1, forward strand.
AGTTAGCATAATTTACTGTCCATATTACCTGAATACCAAATCTCAGATAATTAATATACAAATGTTCTTTGAAAGTAAGAAACAAGGGACAATCAGACATGCTCAAGATGGCATAGCAAAAGACAATTAGAAAAAATAGTTGTTATTATTTTTCTGTGGTTACTAGACTAGCACATACATGCTGTGCCCCAAGTTCCAAAGCAGAAAGAAAGAAAATATTAAGCTAGAAACTGTTGAGTGAAATGATGATGCAGTTATTGAACTGCCTAATTAAGAGCTTTGATGAAACTTTAAACCAAATGATTCAAATCATTAACTAAACAGCCATTAAGATCCATAACTACAATTTTTTACATTTGTTAAATTAGAACATTTGTAATTTTAGGAGCATTTTAACCTGTTCTTATACAAATTTCTTCATTTACTTTTGGAGAAGAATTTAGTGAAACTTTTTTCAAGTAAGTCCTCAGATACAAATGCACAGTACTATTCTCTGTAATGAGATTTGTTCATGTTTTATCTTAGATTAATTTTCTCTGTATGTTATTAAAACTAAATGAAAGTTTATGCTTTGCAAACAGTCCTGATTGAGGTTTCACATTAATATTTGCCCTGCTTTTAGATCCACAAGTTTAAAAAAAAAATGCAGTCATTCAGAACTCATGCTTTGCAAAACCTAATTGGAACTTGAAACTCAGGCTGAAAATCTTATTCTATCAAATTAGCATTTCCTGGGTTTTATTGTGTTTTGAAGCTTGAAAAATTACACTACATGTGTCTCATTCCTTTAGACAACTTTTCAAATGAATGTTGTATAAGACTATTTTTGCTCAATTTACTGCCATGCTTTTTAAAAAAATAAAACATTTTTAAGAGATTGTATTTCAAAATAAATATAACTCATAAGAATTGAATTTTACATTTGAAATAAAAGTAGGAGATGTTGAGGCTCACATGGCTTTTAAATTGAGGAAAACAGAGTTTTTTAGGTACCTATAAGAAAAGCAAAGACAAGTAAACATGAAATGATGCCAGAGTGTCCCATTTAAAATATATATGCTCTTTTAGAATCTGATAATTACAGATAATTATTCCCATTTCTTTCTCTGAGAACTGAATTTAAAAGACGGTAAGTAGACTACTCATTTTCAACATTACTATCTTTTAATATGCATACCATAGATTAGAAATCTTCTAGTCTCTTATAAACAAGACAAACAGTATAGTCAATACATTGATAAAACCATAAATATGTGTGGATGCCAATTTAAAGCTACAAAATAATCTCTCTAGAATGAAACCATTTTTAAGTCACTAGCTATACATTTTTAACACAAAAATAATCTTTGTAACTAGATAGAACCTATAAAACAAAATTTGTTGCCTGAAATATCAAACATCAATGTCCTTTGTATCCATATATCCTAAGGACCATAATACTACTATAATTGTCTTAACCCTCTCAATAGTTTTAAAACATGTCTGTATGTGGGCCATCAAATGGAAAATATATTTAAAAAAAGTACATTTCAGTTCCTTTTTTAAAAGTTTTACTTATTATCGTATGTATTCATGTGGTGCATGTGCGTGTGCATCTACATGTGTGTGTGTGCGTGTGCGTGTGCATGTGCGTGTGCGTGTGTGTGTGTGTATTTGAGGTGGCCTTCATGTGGATATTAAAGAACATTGTGGAGATGGTTCTGTCCTTTCACCTATACATAGACAGGCTCTATGGAATCACACTCAAATCACTAGGCTTGTCTGTCAAACATGTATCTGTATCCATGATAACCTATCTCATTGGTTGTAAATTTCAGTGTTTAAAATTTCTTTTCCTGAGGTCTTCCAGTTTAAATATTTTCCTGCTGTCAGTACTTATGTTATGTTGAGAAGTTTTATATAATTACAAATTACTGTAGATCTTGTTATTTATTCTGACATAGATATATATTCTCAGCTGCTAGGAAATATGTATTTGTATGCATACTGTTTCATGTCTGCCACAAAACAGAAAATGTAATACCTGTTTCACAATAATTGTTAATCATTCTAAATGACTGTAGTATTAAACCAAGAGTCAATTTCCTATAAGCAGAATGCTTTTCAACTAAAGTGTATCTAAAATCACTTATAAAACAAATGTCTGGGTATACTGGTGAAGTGTTATCATCTGTAGTGGTGAATAAGCTACCAGGTCTGTGCTTCTGATAGACTGCAGGCACACACAACCACCCAAGAGCTATCTGGATTCATCAATGAAAAGCATACACACACCAGTTAATTTTAAATGCCTTGAGTAGCTCAAAAGCTGGGCAAATCTAACCTTTCCCACTGCTAGCAAACACTCCTCTCCAGTACTCCTGAGTTAACATCCTTTAAAGTCTATATTTCCAAAATAGTTGTACCAGTTTGCACTCCCACCATCAATGGAGGAGTGTTCCCTTCTCCATATCCTCACCAACATGTGTTGTCACCTGAGGTTTTGATCTTAGCCATTCTGATTGGTATAGGGTGGAATCTCAGGGTGGTTTTGACTTGCATTACTCTGATCACTAAGGATATTGAACATTTCTTTAGGTACTTCTCAGACATTCGAGATTCCTCTGTTGTGAATTGTCGGTTAAGTTCTATATCCCATTTTTTGATTGGGTTGTTTGGTTTTTGGATGGTTAGGTTCTTGTGATCTTTATATAATTTGAATACTAGCACTCTATCAGATATGGGGTTAGTGAATATTGTTTCCCAATATGTAGGTTGCCGATTTGTCTTATTGACTTTGTCCTTTGCCTTACAGAAGCTTTCCAGTTTCATGAGGTCCCATTGATCAGTTCTTGATCTTAGAGCATGAGCCATTAGATTTCTGTTTAGAAAATTTCCCCCGTGCTAATGAGTTCAAGGATCTTTCCTACTTTCTCCTCTATTAGATTCAGTGTATCTGGTTTTATGTTGAGGTACTTGATCCACTTGAACTTGAGCTTTTAGCATGGTGACAAATATGGGTCTATTTTTATTTTTCTGCATACAGACAGCCAGTTCGACCAGCACCCTTTATTGATCAATCTGGAGGTTCCTCAGAAAATTTGGAATAGATCTACCTGAAGATCCAGCACTACTACTCTTGGAAATATACCCCAAAATGCCCCACCATGCCATAGAGGCACATGTTCCACTGCATTCATAGAGGCCTTATTTGTGATAGCCAGAAGTTGCAAACAGACCAGATGTCCCACAACAGAAGAATGGATAAAGAAAATGTGGTTCATTTACACAATGGAATACTACTCAGCTATTAAGAACAAGGACATCCTGAGTTTTGCAGGCAAATGGATGGATCTAGAAAGTATCATTCTAAGTAAGGTAACTCAGACACAAAAGGACATGCATGGTATGTACTCACTAATAAGTGGATATTAGCCCCCCAAAAATAGTACAGAATACCCAAATTATAGTCCATAGAACTCAAAAAGTTCAAGAATCTGAAAAGTCCAGATAAAGAAACCTCAGTACCACTGAGAAAAGAGAAGAAAGCAATCAGAAGTGGGGAGGGAGGGAAATATCTGGGAGGGAAAGTAGATGGAGGTCAGGGAGAGGGGAACATAATCTGGTTCCTGTTTAAAAGAACTACAGAGATGGAAATGGAGAGCAGACTGAAGGAAAGAAGGTCCAGTGACAGGCCCAAAGTGGAATACAGCTCAAGTAGAGGTCGCAAGGCCTGACAGTATTACTTAAATTATGGAGCATTCACAAAAAAGGGACCTATCATGACTGCCCTTTGGAAGACCCAACAAGGAGCTGAAAGAGTCAGATACAGATATTTGCACCCAACCAATGATCAGAAGCTGGGGACTCCTGTGGCTGAAGAAGCTGAAGAGGAGGGCAACCCAGTAGGAAGACCAGAGTCTCAATTAATCTGGACCCCCAAGATTTCTCAAACACTGGACCTCCAAAAAGGCAGTATACACCAGCTGATATGAGGGCTCCACCACATATACAGCAGAGGACTGCCAGGTCTAAGTTCAATCATAGATGATGCACATAACGCTCAAGAGATTGAGGCCCCAGAGAGTTTAAACTTCAGGTGGGGTGGTGGTTGATTTGAGGGAACAGTCTTGTGGAGACAGGGGGTAGGTTGGAGGTATGGGATGTTGAAGAGTCAGATGGTGGATGGAGAGAATAATAAAATCTGGAGAGGAAAAAAAGAAAAAAGAAAGAAAGAAAGAAAGAAAGAAAGAAAGAAAGAAAGAAAGAAAGAAAGAAAGAAAGGAAGGAAGAAAGGAAGAAAGGAAGAAAGAAAGAAGAAAAATAAAACAAAGCTAAACAAAAATTTGTATTTTATCTCTACTACCACAGACACAATTGGGGAAGTGGCCCCTGTGGCCACTTTCCCTGATTCTCACACTTAGGCAAGCTTTTAGGTCTTGTCTTTCTTCTCTCCCCATCATGGACACCTCTGCCTTCCTCTTCTCCAGTTCATGGTCCATCCAAATATAAACAACCCATCTCAGTTGACCTGCCCAGCATTGGCCATTGGCTCTCTATTGATTGATCATAAACCAACTGGGTAAAAGGACCTTCAGCATTTGGACACACAGATTCCTGATTTTTGGGCTCCAGATTAGTTCAAAGCATTAGAACCAATCCCCAACTTCTCACCTTTCTGTCTAATCTTTTTAAAATTGTTCTTCTCTCAGATGTAAATTGAGCACAGCCATAACAATTATGTAAATTACAACATATGATATGCAATTATCATTCATCTCATCTTATTTTTCAATTAGATAAAGTACTCTACCACCTAGCCTAACTAAAGAGCTTATAATTGTATATTTGAATTATGTTCCGATTTTAGCCTGTATCACCATTTGATAAACCATCCTTTTAACTCTATTTCGTCACTCTCAATGGTAGACAGCTTGAGTTTGATTATGAGACTATAACTAGTCTTCAACCCTGTCAGAAATCCAAGAATGAATTAAATATCTGAATATTTAGGTAGCAACAAAACATAGCTTCTAAAACTTAAACAAATTGTAGACACAGCTAACTACCTGGACAATCCCATATTTCTCAAAATGCTGAATCATCTGCCTCCAGCCTTCTGGCCCAGAGCTATCTATCTGACCTTGAAATGAACCAGAAATATGAAATGACTAGCAGTCGACTATCCACAACTATTTGTCTTTTTTTGGACAATATTTTGACTGCAGTGTCTACCTTGACATTACTGGAGCAAGTCTATATGGACATTTTGATGCTCAATTTCTTCTTTAGACTACAATGGGGAAGCTGTCAGGAGCAGACATATCTCCTCCAATGATCCTTAATAATGTAACATTAAAGGTCACATTCTATAGATTCCTGATGTTTATGAAGACTATATATCTATGTAAAGTATATCTGAACTGTCAAACCTTAACTACTCTTAGTTAATTGAAGACACTTTATTAAAATTAAATCAGAATCTATCATAACCATGAGTTTATTATCTGGCCCTTAACACATGTTACTTAACCATCCTAAACAGTTTGTAATGCCAGTTATTAGAAAGATCAGGTCAAAATCTTGTATCCTTAAATGAGTTGATTGGCACAATATTAATTTCAAATTTTGTATCAATATTCATATTTATGCCAATGAAAACCTTAATTCTATATCAATATATAAATTCTGTACCAATGTAAGAAATTATAACTTTGATTTTACATCAATTATAAAGATTTCTATAAATGTAAAATTATGGCAACATAATGGGTTGTTCAAGAATAAATTTAGTAATATATCCCATCTATTTCCTCCCTGTCAAAATTATGACAGTTTCCAAATTGTTCCTTAAAACGCCAACCTATATATAATTTGTAAAATGACCATAACCAGACACTCAAATCCAAGGAATCGGGTCTGTTCATCTAGCCTTTCAAAGTGATCCAGTCATAATTTGAGTTAAGCCCTGAAGCTTCTAAGCAAACAGAGATTGGATAACAGATGCTATAGGTAGCTTTCTTAAGTATAAACAATTTTTCTAATTTTCCTACCCCTCCCCAACCCTTTAAAGAGTTTCTTGTTTTCCCTATTCAGCAGGAAGAAGTTTGTTACATATTTGTCAGATATATAGGGGTTTTATTACTCTTTTAAGCCTGTCTTTACAAAGCTTCTCAATTACTCTCTGCCAAACTTCTGATTTGGATACATATATAGAGAGTTAAAAGCACTTCAAAATGACTAGGATATGTTCTCTGCCTTGCTTTCCTCCAGTCTCTTCTTTATTCTGTCATTGGATTCCTTAAGGGAGAGTGAAAAACAATAATACAGATAAAGATAGAAATACAGGCTTGGTGGATGGAGAAGAAACTGAGAGAAAAACTAACAGATAACTTCCCAACTTGAAACCCATCCCATGGACAAGCAACAAACCCAGACACAATTAATGACACTCGGTTATTCTTGCAGATAGGAATCTAACGTGATTGTCTTCTGAGAGGCTCCACCAAGAAGATGACTTATATTGTGGCAGACACCCATAGCCAAACAGTGGATGGACCTTGAAGACTGTTATGGAAGAATAGAAAGAATGATTGGAGGCTTAAAGGGGTTAGAAAATCCACAGGAAGACCAACAGAGTCAACTAATCTGGACCACTGGGTTTCTCAGAATCTGAACCACTAACCAAAGAACCCACACGGTCTGTACTTGGCCTCCCTCCCATATGTAGCATATGTGTCGCTTGGTCTTCATGTGGCTCTCCAACAACTGAAGCCATATATATCCCAAAAGCTGTTGCCTGTCTGTGTGACATGTTTTTCTAGCTGGGCTGTCTTGCCTGGCCTCAGTGGAAGATGATGTACCTGTACTTGCAGAGACTTGGTGTGCCAGGGTAGAAGGATACCAGGCAGGGACACCCACTCAGAGGAGGAGAGGAAGAATGGGGAGAAGGATTGAGGGAGGGGGTGACTGGAGGGGAGCAGTGAGTGGGATGTAAAGTGAATAATTGTTTTAAAAAGAAAAGAGAAGAAAAGAAATGCTTGGAATAAGTGTGCCATCCCACTGCTAGCAATTAAGGGGATTAAGTTGTCAAGTCATGCATAACCAACAGAATTTATTTAAAAATACACTTCAAACAATATGCTTTTCCATAAAGATAAACTATATCCTGGTGTTCCTGATATTCTATATAATATGTCTAAATAAACAATAGTAATTTAAACAATATTAATATATTTACATTCTGTGTTGAAATATTTTTTCTTCCCTAAATGTATAGTCATCTAATGACCTGGCTCATAAAAGATTAATACTTGGCGTAACTACAATTAGAATTTCAGCTTAATAAAATGTAATACAGGAATATGTTCTGGGGAATTTGTTACTGGGTGTGCAGAGAAAGAGCTCATTAATAGAAAGAGAGTATGACAGTGTGTACTGCAATTTGTAAAAATGATTTTGTTAAACTGGTAGAAGAATAAAATGTACTTTGAGAGTGAACAGGTAAGAACAAAGTTCAAAGTAATTACATTAATTACCTTCTCCTATGATTTCCAACATATTCAAGACAAGTAAGACAAGAAAAAAGGACTTTATCAAGAGGAAAAAAAAAGCAAAGGAAGGCAAGAAAACAGGAAGAAAAGAAACAAAAACAAAACAAAAAAGTAAAAGTAATAAGAAATATTTAGAGATAGAACTTGAAAACTATAATTAAAAATTGTGACTGAATTGACAGTATTTGTTTTTATTTATATTTTCTTCATTCATCCTCTTATATCTTTACTTATTAATTATGCTTTAGACAGATATTATGTGGGTGGTCTAGCCTGGCTGCTAACTCCTGACCCTTACCCTCTACTGATAGGATTATAATTTTGTGGCTCAGTTCAATGCCTGGCTAATTTGAAATTATTAATTTATAATACCTTTCAATAATGAATATGGTAGTAATTAAGTTAATGCTACAAAGACTTAAGTTACTACATGAACTAAATGCTAAGTAATATGAACCCATTTGTAACTATGTTATACAAGAAGAATAATAGTAAACATAAAATGGACAATGTCATGACTCAAACTTTGTAAATATATATATATATATATATATATATATATATATATATATATTTCTACTAGTTAATATATGATGTGGGAAAGCAATTATTACTTTAAATAAAATATACATTATTTTCCACTGAGAATTTTCTGTTACATTTAAACTTCTCTTTAGTTATAAAATATTTTTAATATTCATTTACTTTTATTTTATGTGAATAGTTGTTAGGCTTACATATGTGTTTATGCACCATATACACAAAATGGTAACATTCGAGCTTCCAACAGAGAGAAAAACAACCAGCAGTCCTTCCTAGCTATGATAGGTATGAACCACAACAACCAGAATAGCATAGTATCCACAAGAATGCAGTAGTGGAAAGCATATCTTGGCAATAACAAACAATTCCCTACCTGGACTTATGAACAGCTAACAAAGGAAAAACTTAATATTAGAGACTAGCCCAATTATTTGTTTCAAATAAGATAATAGATTTAGGAAGTAAACCTAAACATTTTACAAAAATTACATAATCTCTAACAGCAATCTAAACATTTGTACTTATAATGAAAAATACATTTAGTCCTCATTTCTCATCAAATAAACTATAACCCGTCAAAATGAAAAAAAAATAATTTAGTACCTTGACTCAACTTATTTATTTGCAACATTCCTACATCTAACATTGAATGATCATAGTAGAAGAGAGTGTCGAAAGTCTTTAAAAGACAAAGAAATGTAAAGTTTTCTGAGAGATTGCTAATTTTAGAAATGTCAGAAAGGCTATTCCAATGAATTTACATCAATATGAATGGCTAAACAAAACCTAAACAAGGATGACAACAATGAACATGATAAAAGGAAATGCTAAAATTTCATGGAACCACAATGTAGACAAAAAAAAACAAACAAACATCCTACAAGAAATTAAGAAATGCTAACACAAGTCTCTGAAGAAAGAAATTGAAGAAGGAATCCCCCATACTCATGGATCCAATGGATTATCATAGTAAAAATGGATGTTTTAACAATGTACAGATTCAACAAATTCTGATCAAAAACTCAATACAGTACTTTAAATATCTTGTAAAGATATTGTATCTTGAAAGGACAATACTCTGTATCATGTGAAAACAACAACAACAACAACAACAACAACAACAAAAACTCTGGATAGCTAAAGTAATACTGTAAAATAAAAGAACTTCTAGGAGTATTGCCATCCCTGCTTTGAAGCTGTACTACAGAGCAAGTAGTAAAACCTGGATGTTATTAGCATAAAACCAGACAAGTTGATCAATGGAATCAATTTGAAGACTGAGAAATAAACCCACAAACTTATGGAAGTCTGATTTTTTGACAAAGAAGTCATCACAATACAATGAAAAAAATGTACATTTTTTTGACAAAGAAGTCAACACAATACAATGAAAAGAAATTGTACATTCAACAAATATTAGTGGTCTAACTAGATATCAAAGAATACAAATAGATGCATATTTATCATCCTGTAGAAAAAAAAAACAAATCTAAGTTGATCAAATACCTCAATATAAAATGGACTATGCTAAATATAACTGAAGAAAGTGAATTATTGTAGGGAATAATTAGCTTGGAATGTGGTCTCACACACGTGGGCTCTTGAATCTTGTTGGGTGGTTGTGATTCCTGAGGGTCTGCAGTCCCAGTCTGCTAGGACTGGGACTCTGGGCAGCAGGGGCATGTGAAGGGAAGTTAGACTGCATTTGTCTCACACCTCAGAGGGCAGGTGGTGCAGGGCTCACTTCTGAGTGGGGAGTGAACTCAGCGAGGCCAAGGGCTGCCATTCCGGGGATCCCAGATGTCACTAAGAGGACTCCGTGGAACAGAGATGAGGGACCTGCGCTACCGACCCACACAAAGAGAGAAACTAGAGAGGAGAAGGAAGCCCTGACTGCCCGTGGGAAGAGACTCGGTTACTGTACTAGCTTGGCTTGGCTTGGCAGCTCCCTTGCTTGAGAAACAGAACCCCATGGTAAAACACAGAGAAGCTTCCCAGACAAGAGATAAGCAGCTGCAGCTACAGCAGTACCCCACAGAAGGCCCAGAAGACACATGAAAGTCAGTCGGTTTCCAAAGCTTTATTTTCATAGCAGATGGTAGTTGGATCTGGGTGCACAACCCCTTAAGTCGTGGTGGGGGGACCTGATTTAAATAGGGAGGGAGGAAGGGGGAGGGTCTGGGAAAAGATACCTCTGGCCTTTAGGTATCTCATTAATATGGAAATCTCTTGAGGCTGAAGCCTGTAGTCACTCCCTCAGCCTGTGTTAGATAATACCTCTTTGGAAGGGGCTGCCTTATTATGCCTTGCTATGTGACTGCAAGGCATAGGTCAATGGTGTGTCAGGAGCCTGGGATCTGGGGATGTGGCACAGGCCTCAAACTCCGACCCCAATGGGGCAATGGCCTGTGCCACACTGGAAACCAATCCATCCCCTCACGGCCCCACAAATCATAATCTAGAATGTATTGGCAAAGGAAACAAATTTCTAAACAGAACACCAATAGCTCAGGCTCTAAGATCAAAATTTAAGATATGGGACTTCATGAAATTGAAAAGCTCCTGTAAGGCAAAGAACATTGTCAAAAAGACAAATTGATAGCCTACAGAATTGGAAAAGATCTTCATCAATCCCATATCTGACAGAGGACTCATATCCAAAATATAAAGAGCTCAAGAAATTAAAAGCTAACAACCCAAATAACCCAATTAAAGAATGGGATACAGAGCTTACGAGAGAATTCTCAACAGAAGAATCTCTAATTGGCCAAGAAGCACTTAAAAAAATATTCAAAGTCTTTAGTCATCTTGGAAATTCAAATCAAAATGATCCTGCAGTTACATCTTACACTAATCAGAATGGCAAAGATCAGAAACTCAAATGACAGCACATGATGGCAAGGATGTGGAAAAAGGTAAACATTTTTGCATGGCTGTTGGGATTGCAAGCTTTTGCAACCATGTTTAAATAAATTAGATGCTTTCTCAGAAAGTTTGGAATAGTTCTACCTCAAGACCCTTTTCTCCCACTCTTAAACATATATCCAAATGATATATCACCATGCCATGTACACATGCTCAAACATGTTCATAGCAGCTCTATTCATAATAGCCAAAAACTAGAAACAACTAAGATTTCCCTCAACTGTAGAATGGATACAGAAAATGTGGTACATTTTGACAGTGGAATACTACTCAGCTATTAAATACAAAAATATCATGAAGTTTTTCAGGCAGTTGGATGGTTCTAGAAAATATGATCATGAGTGAGGGAACCCATGCCCAGGAAGACACACATCACAGATGGAATATACTTACTTATAAGTGGATATTATCTATAAAGTACAGGATTCTAATCCTGTAATCCATATAGGCTAAACAAAAAGGAGAGACACAAGTAAGAATGCTTGAATCTCAATCAGAAAGGGAAATAAAATAGACATTAGAGGTTAACAGTGAGATGGAACTGGATGGGAGAAGGGGTGCAGAGGGGAACAAGAGGGATCAAATATAGGGATGTCTGAGGAAGCAAGAACGGGAAAGGTAACTAAAATCTTGGAGTAGGGGTCATGGGAGAGATATTTTGCTATATTTGTAGACAGAAGCCTAGCATAACTATCCTCTGAGAGCAGTTGATGGGAATAGATGCAGAAACCCACACCCAAATATCTGATGAAGCTCTCAGAATTCTTGTGAAAGAATTAGAGGAAGAATTAGTCAATGGCACCATAGGAAATTCTGTAGAATCAAGTTATCTGGGCTCATAGGGACTCACAGAGTCTGATCCACCTACCAATGAACATTGCTGGGACAGACCTAAGACTTATATAGAACAGATGTACATCCTGATCTTCATGTGGGTCTCCTAACAGGTGGAACAGGGATTGTCTCTGACTCTGTTGTCTGATTTTGGATCCCATTCCCTTAACTGGGCTGCCTTGTCTCACCTTAAAAGTATAAGATGCCACTAGTCCTACTGTAACTTGATATCACAATATGGATTGATATCCATGGGAGGACTCTCCTTCTTTTAGGAGAAAGGGACGAGGTAATGGGGAGAAGAGAGATGAGTGGGAGAGACTGGGAGAAGAAGAGGAGGGAAGTAGCATTCAGCTATAAATTAAATTAATAAAAGAAGTAAACTTCAAATGGCTACTCTGAGAGTCTGTATGAATTTCCATGATTATACACATAGCTAATATTTATTAAGCAATATATATCAAATTATTTAAGCATATGTAGTTTATTTAAACCCACACAGACACACACACCTAGACACAGGCACACAGACACACACACACACTTAAACCCACACAGACACACACACATAGACACAGACACACAGACACACACACATATATATATATTTATGTCTCCTATTACAGAGGCATCCCACAATGATCTCCTGCCTGGTTTGGTGCGGGGCTCCAGGTCAAGGGGACAGAGTGAGAGCAGGGAAGAGAGTTCACCTGCCTCTGCTCTTGTCTCCACTGTCACTACCAGATCACTCCCAGCTGCTACATCTGTCTCTACTCACTGAGCCAACCTGGGCTAGTATGATAAGAAGTCAGCTAGCTTGCATGGAGGCAGCTTGGTGTCCTAGGTAAGTTCCAGGAGAGTAGATCTCTTCCCAAATATTACAGCTCTTGCTACAAAACCTCTCAGACACCGAGATGACTCTCTCACACCTTAACTTCTGAATAAAGCCCTTATATACAGTTTTGTGGTGGGTTAGGGTCTCTCAGCAGATAATGCCTATTGGCTTGGTCTGAGAGCTTGGAGATACCTCATCTACATGTGGGAGAGCCTGAGGCACTGTTCCTCATGACTGATCACCATAACCCTCTCTGTGGATGGCTGAAGCTAAATGAAAAAAACCAGGGCCTGGGAGCAGAGCCTAACACCTGCCATACAATGAGGGTCCAGGATTCGAGGCCTATGCTCAATCAGTCACCCAGCTGCTTCTCACAGCCCACCGTGTGTGTGTGTGTGTGTGTGTGTGTGTGTGTGTGTGTGTGTGTGTGTGTGTTTGTGTATATGTGTTTATTTACTTAAAATTTTTTAGACATAAAATGTCTCCCTCAAGGATGTGTGTGGTGTTAGGAACTAGTTTTAGCAATGAATGACACTATTAATGAGATCACATTCGAATAGGTTATTAGAAGGTAGGACCTGCTTGAATGAAAAGTAGACCCTTGGAATATAAGTCACTAGAGAGTTAATATTATTCCAACCCTTTCCTTGTCTTCTTGGATTCCTGATCATCATGATGTGAGTAGTTCTGCTATATTATATGCTTTTCCAGCATGCTATCCTGCCTCACAATGGACCAGGAACAAGATAACTATATAATCATTGACTGAAACTATGAAGTGAAACAAATACTTTAGTGCTTTTCTCAGGTGTCTTTTGACAACACAGAAAAACTGAATGACATAGAAACTATTCAACCACCCAGAAGTTGAGAACTTGAATTGCCAAGACAGAAACTGAGTCAGGGAGACTCAGTAACTAGGGGAACAAAAACTGGAAGTTGTACTTTCAGAATTCAACTCTTCTTTCTGACTCATGAAAAGAACGTTACATGTAAGAGCCATCACATGTCTTTCCAATTTAACTGACCCGTTTCTTAACTCAACTCTATAGCTTTCAGATCATGAAATTAATTTAACAACTTGTGCAAAAGTGATGCAACACTTTAGTCACAGATAACATCTTAAAAATATGAAGGACTAAATAGACCATATAAATTTGAAACAAAATAAAACTAAAGAAATAGACAGGAGGACTGTTCTCCAATTTTACCAACTATCATATAATCTCCACAACAGATATTATGCACAGAATACAGTAAATATGCCAGTTACAACATCCATTGCTCCTTCTTTTGTAACTACAGTATAAATTAGGATGTAGCATGTTTGTTTGTTTAGGTGTCTCTTTATCAAGGCATGGCAAAAATTGACAGGAAAGAAAACCTCACCTTTTCAACTAATGTCTAGTATAGGTTGGGCAAGATTAATCCTGTAAGTAAATATCTGTAGAACCCTGATGACCATGTCCAGCTTCTTCACACTGAGATCAAAGATACAGGACTGTTTACCTTCACTGGACAATCATATATAGCACCTGTGACACATGAAACAACAACTGGTTCCTACATGTGTAATTTGAAGTAATTTGAACAGATTACCAGACAAGTAGACTGGAGCAGTCTTGAGAAGCTGTTCTTAGAGCCAGGAAACTATCCTTAGTATAAAGTCAGAAAGAAGTGCCGAGGTTTAATCAGCCTTTATTAGATCTTTCCAGATCAACAGACTTGAGGCTACTGGGAATCGTGACGTAAAAGATAACAAAGGTTTTATCTTGTACATTAAAATCCATAGAGATTTAAAAATAATGATAAGGGTTTAACTTCTGAAGCAGGGCCTCAATCTACTGAAAATTTCAAAGTTTCATTGGAATACCAATAGGTCATGAAAGAGACACAGCGTCATGTAGTTAGTCTGAAGAAACACTGCTGAAAATCTGTTATCAGGAATATACTGTAAATCAATAAATAATTTACAATGGTGTTGCAAATTGATTACATTAATCTTTTACTGAGAACAGGACAGTAGCAGTGAGAAGGAGGAGGAGAAAGAGGAGGAAAGGGTTCCCATCACCTTAAAAGTTAGACTACATAAATACCTGGTTAGTATATATTTATAGTTACTTACACCAAATTAATAATTGTCAAAGTGAATAAAATAATATGATACATCACTTTTGCTCTGAAGAAGTTTCTAAATATGGGAAAAAATGAAACTAATTAAAACACCACCCAGTGAGTAAATATAAATATTCAGGACATAGTGAGAGTTGGAAGCAATAAAAGAAAACCCAAAGATCAGTATGAACAGTGAAGCTGTAAAATATAGTCAAGAAGAACTAGATTCTGATGTACAGAGTAAAGATGCAGGAGTGTCCAAGAGAAGCATATTGTCAGTCACTTGAGGTTTTAAGAATACTGGGTCATGTTTTACAATATCAGTTGATGCAATGAAGTTGGAATGAGGGCATCAGTGAGGATCTGAAGACTCACAAAATCAGAAATGACTGGGAGAAGACTTTCAATTTTACACTGAAAAAACTTGTGTACCAACAATAAAATCTACCACCTGAAATGTAATGGTCAGGATTGCCTGTTCAGAGGACATCAGTTTCCTAGAAGACTGAAAGAGAAGCATGGGAGAGAACTCTTTGTATGCCATTCAGCAAACCTCCTGAAGAACAGTGAGGAATAGTGGAGAGATGGCTAGTGAAGTTGCATAGTTAGCTATAGAAATACCTTTGACACTGGTTTCCCTTTAGAAATGATTCTGAGCTGATACATTAGGAATAAGAATGGAAGAAAGAAAAGGATTAGAATTCAGTTAAAACAACACAGTGAAAACAGTGAGATAAAAGATGTAGAGCATATGTGGGTATGGCTAATACCTAATCAGACTGTGCTAAATATCTGAGAGAAAAAGGAATCAATTTTAATTGTTTACTGGAAGAATTAGCCTTCAAATATAGATTTTATTTCTTCAAGAAGGGTTTATGCATTTCATTAGTACTTCAAAATTTCAAACTTTTGGAAAAAAAGTTTTTGTAATTAAAATAAATTTTAATATATGCCAAAATTATTTATAAAATTCAGTATATATTCCAGATTTTTTAATGACTAAATGTTGAGAAAGTCATAACACAAATTTGACAAAATAAACAGCTCAAGACATTTTAATGAGTGAATAAATTAATGAACATACCATTAATAGCCAAACTAAATAAAAATGTCATTTTAATTTTATGTGTTATTTTCAATGTAGCAAGTCAAAATTAATTAACTGAATAGCCACTGGGTGAAATGTGAGTCTGACTAGTGCATTGGATACAAGAAAAATTTTCTCAAAAGGATAAAATTTAAGACTTTCCTATTGGGTAAAAACAAGTATTGAATATAGTAGAAAAACCCACTGAACAGATAGACATATTAACACACATACTATCAAATATAACCTAATTTCAAGAAGAGTCTGTGAAATCACTAAGCTGGTAACAGAAATTCAATCCCAAGATCTCATTATCAGAAGGAGGAAACTGACCTTCAAAAGTTGTCCTCTGACATGCCCACAGCCACCATAGTATGTATTTGTCTATGCACAGATAAACACATACATAAATTTACACAGTAATAAATAATGTTTAAGTGTTTACAAAAGCACTGCAGAAAAACATGCATTCTTTATCTTAAAATTTCAATAATTTTATTTAAAGAAAACTTGCTTTTTCTTTGACTATTTGTGCTTATTGTCTTGCTTGTTCCTTGACTATTTGCATCTATTGTATTGCTAGAAACTCAACCTAGAACTGACCTTATTACATGCAGGTAGTTAAAATGGTATAAAAGCAAAAAGTATGAGAATGGATGGGATAGGGGTTTCTAGGGCGTGGAAATGGGGAAAGGGGATGACATCTGTACTGTAAATAGATAAAATATCAAAAAAGAGTAGAAAACACATCTATATTGTAAGGTTTAAAGGAAGTTTGGAAATTGAAGGGAAAATATAAATTTCAAGATATAATCTAGATGATAATCCCTCACAGACTTACATGTACACAGTAACTATAAGGATTCCCTACAAGCCACATGAACCTTATCAAATTGCAAGAAACAGGGGAAGATTTGAAGTTTCTGACAGTAAAGTATTATTGTTGGTAGAGGACATGACAATGCACCAATTATCTTAAATGCAAGGTTCTTTTGTAAAATTCAAATAGATATCAAAGAAAAATGAAAATTTAATCAAACTAAGAGAAAATAACACCAAATAAAATGGACTAAAAGTACTTAAATAGAAGATGTTTTATTAAAGTAAATGTCAAACAATGGGAACAAGTCATACCTCTGAATGTTTGAGGAGTAAGCAAAAGTCTTCTAAGACAATAAGGTTACATGTTAGTTCAATATGAAGTTTTTAAAATTATTAAATTACTGGTAAGCAGAGGAACTGAGAGGGCAATTACTAAAGCCTAACAGGCCTAAATCCTCACCATTATTTATATTACTTAAGCAATACCTATCTGGTAATAAATGAATCCTAACAATTAACAATTGACTAAAAAAGAAAGAAAGAAAGAAAGAAAGAAAGAAAGAAAGAAAGAAAGAAAGAAAGAAAGAGAGAG